>NC_053438.1:69659039-69857824 GCF_007990345.1 Gossypium hirsutum | reverse complement strand
TACAGGGTGGGATGTGCTAACATGGCAATGACTGTTTTTTTTTTTCCAAGGAATTGTATCCGTTGATGATAAGCAATCTCTCACGAAGTTTGTTGCATATAAAAAACCGACACCAAGTTTTCATACGAATTGGTATTTCCAGCAGCAGATGCCTTACTGAATAAAACCTATTCTCGTACTTGTTGGTTTCCGCGCAGACTGAAAAAAACCTTTGATTCTTTTTAAGAACAAGTTCATACTCACCATCTTCGTTTCTTGCCATCTTTTTTAACCCTAAAGTAATCAAAGGGAGTTATTTTGATTTGCTTGAAGGTTGAATAAAAAGGGACTGCTTGTGTTCCAAAAAACTACCATCCATTCGAAACCATACAACAGCTTTCCCTGAATTCCATTGGCGTGGTTTCAAGTTATAAACCCTATTTTCACACAGATTGAAAAACCCATTGTAGCCATGTTGTTAACAAAAGCACCGCCTCCTTCTTCAACTTCTTTCTTCGAAGGAAGCATTAGCCATGGCATCTTGTAACGAACTCTTCTGCAGCTAAATTCCAAGAAGAACAAACAGCTTTGGCTTGAATCAGATCTATGAAACTTAACTTGTTGAAGATAGACCAAAATTTCAGTGGAACTTGGTCAGCAAGGCTTTTCTTCTTTTCGCATTACAAGAGTAGTAATTGTAAACGGATTATGGACGTTATAAGGCAAAAAAAATACATTTTTATCTATGTCGGCTATTAATTCACTATTTTTCTTATTTTGCCTTTTATGTGAGAATCGAAAACTGCCAAAACTGTTAATAGTCTCTTGACCAACATGCTATTAAAATTTTAAAATTTTAAAATTTAAATTATAAAACAATAAAATTTAATGAATTGATTTTTTAATCTATTTCAACTTTTTTCTTTCCGGAAACAGTATGTCGTATGAATTTAATAAGATTAGATTGATTTAATGAAGAAGATTTTGAAATTATTTTTTATAAATGTAAATTTTAATTAAATTAATATTATAAATTAAATGATTTATTGTATATTATATCTACTTTTAATTTTTATTTCTTTCATATATATTTATTTAATAGCAATAAATTAAAATATTTTAACCATTAAAATTTACATCTATAGTTGGAATTATTGGATATAATACATTAAAAAAAGTAAAATGCAAAATAAATATCAATTAAAAGCTGTAAGTAAAAAAAATAATTATTTTATATTTTTTATAATTGGATATATCAATGTGTTATCTATTTTTTAAAAAGGTTAATAGTAAAATTTTATTGTATTAATTTGTAATTTCACAATTTTGGCAACTTCCGCCCCTTATCCAATCTCACCGATAAAATAAACCGCTCGAGACCGTCAGCAAATATATATGCAGAGATAGTCTTCTCAACTCGGTGACTCCATTCAATAGCCTGAAACCGTTACCATGGACACTGGTAACGTTCAATGGCAAGCTTGCCTCACAAATATGCAACCATATAGCCTCCATCTTCTCAAACCCAGTATCCACCCACCAGCTTGGACTAATGGTAGCAAATTGGCCTCCATAGCGTCCAAAGGGTCGCGTTTTCTCTATGGTGTAGGCCAGAGGGTTTAATGTGAAGGCCCTCTGTATGCGCCTTGCTATTTGGGTCTCTCTGCTCACTTCGTCTTCGACTGACTACTCCACCAATACTTCCAAAGACCTTCTCGTAGCATACTGGCCTGGGTTCTCCACTTCGTGCTATTTGCTCGGTGGCACGTCCCATGGTGTAGATTTTGTTGCTGACTGCCCAGCCTAAACGGATCCAGTGTGAAGCATGCAATTTGGTAGCGTATGTTGCAGCCCAGACTATGGCTGATGATGCGGTGGGGAAATCAGGGCATTGTGCCTATGGGAGTGTCTATGAGGGGCCATGTTTGTGTTGTTTGAGATGGTGGTTTACAAATTGGGTGAGGTTTTGGAGAGAGTCCTGAGGCCATCCGAGCTCGACATACCATCTTGAGTGACAAATCCTGGTAGTTCTGTATCTCCATTTGAGTGACAATTCGTTTGAAGATCTGTAGCTTTAGTTTTTGCTGTTGTTGGTTTGTGTAATGTCCTAGGTTGTTCTGATTTTCTGCAAAACTTAAATCAATGAGGTATATGTATATATATATATAATCATATGAATGTACTTTATTTAGTTACATGCCTGGTATGAAACTTGAAACAATTAAGATTATTGCAACTGCTTTCATAGTTATGGTATCTATGTGATGAACTTGTATTTGGATAATAAATATATATCAGCTTTTGAAGACCCTCAAAAATACATTAGAAGCCTTCTCTCAGTCACCAGTAACTGTTTCATTTACAATATTCTGTGAACAGGTTTCGATGCTCTAAATCCTATGTTACTTGGACTTGAGTGGAATATCGATATATGCATATGTTCAACATTTTTTTTTCATATATTAGAATGTACTTGAGGCTCATATCCGGATAGGTATTGGCAGATGGGTACTTTAGGGAGCACAATGTTCAAGTCAATTATCCTGATCTATCATGTTTAATAAAAGAAAACCTATGCTTAACGAACTAGTCTCTTGGGAGTTTTTATATAGTAGCAGGAGTAAGATCTAGCCTAGATCAACTTGACTGTTCATCAGCCATCTCAAATTCCTAACACCTGCCATATTATATTTCTTCCTAAGAAAACTTTTAATCATAATTGATTACCATGTTCTGAGTTACTGAAATTCACACTTTCATCAGCAATTGAAGTCTAATAAAAAGCTTTGCGATACATTGATTACTTTAATGCTGTCTATTGAATTTTTATAATTCGACATTAATAGCTGTCTCACCCCAAGAAATCCAGGAGCTTCTGTTAGCCATTAGATAGGATCTTAGAGTGCTTGTGTTGAGCTTGATGTTGAAGGTTTATAATTTGACATGAATTTTACATGTAGGCATAATGGACCTTCATGTGGCATATGTTGCATCGTAACCATAAAAAACCTATCCCAAATGGAGGAACAATAGGACAGCTTGCTTTGATACCTGTTTGAATATTAAGAGAATAAGAACAATGAATCCTCAATATATTACAAGCTGGTAATTGTATAGCCACAACCGATTCTTCAGTAATGAAAGAGTCAAATGCAGTTAATAATAAAACTATCCCTCTTTTATTTTTTTTGCTAGCATCTATTAATTGCTTTTGAGTTGGATATACGGAAAAGATTTACACCCTTTTCTAGCTTTTCTAGATGATGCCGGTCTATCAATGTGCTTTGTCCTGTCATATTGAACCAGGTTATGAGCTTACTGATAGCAGCTTTTTCACAGTGAAGTCTCATAGGTGGAGAGTAAAAGCCTTTAGGTCTGAGCATTTCTCAACCATAGCATCTTCTACCAGGTATTCCCTTCAATATTAGGATCCCATGAGTGACTGACGCTTGAGCACATGAGTTGACTGAACTATGATAGTTCAACTGATAACTCATAATTATTTTTTAGAGTTTAGATTCAATTTTGTTTCTTTGGTATTGAACTATATTTCTCATCAATTTGTCAAATATTGGATTATTAAAAGGAAAAAAATTGGTTGGAGTTTAGCTTTAACATAGTCGATCATTCATCATAGAAAAACTTGCCAAAAAAATCTATATTTGAGCTTACAGTTTCCATTATGATTAGGTTCTCTAGTTTGCTCCCTTCTTTAACAATCACAAAAGAGGAGGGATGCTCTGTTCTGCCTGAAGAAGTTTTGGGACCAACTTTTGTCGTTATATGCACCAAACTGTTGAAGTTGTTCTTAAATATTTAAGACCCCAAATCCTAGCTTGTGCATAGCTTCCTTTGTGGTTGTTAAATTTATTAACCCCAATATCAAATCTCTGTAATTAATATATATTTCTCGTGGAGATTTTGTGATGAATGGAGTCATGTAATTCTAAACTCTCCTCATCCAACTCATGAACTTTTCAGAGTTTATTTTTTTTCTTCCTATCCACATGTATAAATGATGAAGATGTTACCAGCTCTGTGGGAGGAGTTTCATCTCAGATTCATTCATTGCCCTCCGTAGCTACAAATGCCATGCCGTGGATTTGCTTCTCCTCGTAAACTTGGGCCACAACCATTTCTGGAATAGGCTGTTTTACAAAGTCAGATTTTGCTTTGAAGAAAGATTTCGAAAGAGCAGACTTGTGATTCCTACCAAGTAAAGTTTCCAATGGTGCACCGATTGGAAATTGTTCAAGTAGAGATCAGATTGAGCCAACTCATTTCCAGCATCTTCTTTCACTAGTCCAGTTGAGGAATTTCTTCCATCAATTGAAGAAGCTGTCGGTGCCTCCAAGAAACATGGAACGTGCTTGAATTGTCATCTTATCATCATCTTTACTTGATTTCACCCTTTCTCATGTGGATGCTCATTTGTATTTCTTTAGGAAACTTGTGTGCACATACTGCACTGGTGAATTAGTTCCGTTTTGATCCAACATTCTGTGAACTCTGAAAACGGTGACATTAGCTGGAACTGGCACCGAGTTTGTTTTCCAAGCTAAGACTACCCCAAAGCTACCTCCACCACCTCCTCGAATGGCCCAAAACATATCTTCTCCCATGGATTTTTATCAAGAATTCTCCCATTAGCACAATTGAGCTGTATGAAACCAAAATAATATACTTCACAGGTTCAGTTCACTAATCACTAATGTGCACTTTTCCTGCAGGTTTCGGGTTTGAGTGGATTTACGCGCGTAGGTATATTTAGTCAAACAGCATGGTAGTTGTTTGAAGAGATCCGATATTGTTGTTGAAACTTGAAAATTAGAATAGAGTTAGCCAGGGAATGTTGCAAGCTTGTTGTATTAGATATCACCTTTGATCCAATTGGAGAATAGCTAGCAAACGTCACAATCTCTACTTAGCTGTTGGCTATTGCAGCTGAAATCATACAAAACGTAAATAGTAACGCTAGGTGCTCAAATGTTTTGATTCTACTTTCATTCCATTAGCATTTTCTTATAACGATATACGTACCAGTATATACGCGTTGGTTAAACGTATTGTCCTTTTTGAATATCCATAAATGGTTACTTGAACTTTATACAAAATCAGGTGGAAAGTCCATAAATATATTATTTCTCCTCGAAGAAGGCATTATTAACGTATAGATGCTAAATGAGGCCATATATTGCTCCACATTTCAAAGCAAACACCCATTTTCAGTGTTACTATAGTGCTAGACTGACCATACAAATAAAATAAAGAAAGCAGTACGAAGGGTGAATCATCAACATTTCAAGACAACACTTCTTTAATTTCTTTAAGTATTCGGCAGATGAAGTAGCCCTTGAAAACATAAATTCATAAAAATCAGCAAATCATAATAAAAAGTATTCATTCTCACATGCACCATGGCTTAATAATCGCCGCATAGATTGGTCAAACAATCAGCAAAATAACTATACGGAAAGCTCCTTAATTAGAAAAAAAAAAAAAACTGTAGGGAAAGCCTACACTTTAAGCTCAATCCACTTTATATATTCGTGCATGGGTGGCCCCAAATAGTGTAACTAACGGATAATATAAATTAAAATATTCAATACTATGTAAGAAGTTTAGCGAGTCTTATTATTTAGATTAGGAGCAAAAAATAAAAAATAAAAAAATCAGTAATTTATTTATTTATATCTCTCTTCAATCATTCACCAAAAGTCTTTGTTTATGGAGATTTTGAAACAATGTTCGAAAATTAAATACTAAGAACTCAAAGAACAATCATAGGCCATGTGACTGTTGTTTAACTTATCTTATTGGAAGCAACGGGCAGCGATTAAAATTTTAAATTACAATTTACATTATTTTAATCTTCGATCACTTTGAAAGTTAAATAATTTAATTTATGATTTTTAATTTTCAAAATGTTACTGAATATATGACAATAGCTTTTTTTTTTTAATTTTAGTATTGTAATATGATATCAGCAAGGATTTAAGCAATACAAGTATAATTCATCAACAAAAAACTTGGCCAAGAAACAATATGATCTGATCTTACAAGCTTCCCAAGCTGTTCGAGTTTGCTCCCTTCTTCAACAAACATGGAAGAGGAGGGACACTTTGTTCATGCCTGAAGAAATTTTCAGGACCAATCATTGTTTTACATGCACTAACCTGTCAAAATTGTTTTTAAAGTATTTAATACCCCAAATCTTGGCTTGTCGTGGCTATTTTCTTTGTCATTAATTTCATTAGTCCCAATATCAAGGTCTCTGAAATTAACATACACTTCTCGCGGAGATTTTGAAACATATGGCGTCATGTAATTGTGATTCTCCTTATCCAACTCATGAACTTCTCAGAGTTTTTATTTTCCTCTTCTTCCCAATCCACCACGTATGATATGCTGTAGAGGTTGCCAGCTCTGTGAGGAAATGGAGTTTCAGTCTCGAGAATCTCATCCATCTTCCCTCCATAAGCCACAAATACCATAATTGCTGATTTCGCTTCTTCCTTGTAAAACTTGGTCCACAATCCTTCAAATGTTATTTCAGGAATAGGCTGTTTTACATAATCAGATTTTGCTTTAAAGAACAATTTTGAAAGAATTGACTTACGGTTCCTATTGAGTAAAGTTTCCAACGGTACTCCGATTGGAAATTGGGTAGAGTAAATATTAGATTCAGCCCAACCCATTTCAAAGCAATCTTCTTTCACTATTCCAAGTTGAGGGAATTTCTCTTCCATCAGTGGAAGAAGCTCATAATGCTTCCAAGAAATACAGCTCTAAAACTTGCTTGAATTGTCATCTTCTCATTTTCATTTGATTTCACCCTTGATATACCGATGCTCATGTGGATTTCTTTGGGAAGCTTGTGCGCAATATACTGCCATCGATGAACAAGTTTGGTTGCATTTTGCTCTAACGTTTTGCTTACTGTAAAAACAGTAACAATAGCTGGAACTGCAACTAATTTCAATTTCCAAGCAAGGACTATCCCAAAGCTACCCCCATGTTGGGTTTTTGACACACTTTAACGGGTAAAGTAAGAATTTCAAACAGAGCACCAGCAGCAACGTATTATACCCGGATAAAATATGAAGGAAAAATGCTTGAAGTTCAAGCTTTTAGCTATTGTTGGGGATTTTTGACAGCAGAGGAACGGAGCAGAGGAAGAAATACAGGACAGAACAAGACAGTATTTTTACTTGCTCACAAATGTGCAGCAAGGGAGCTATGGCTTCAGCTCATTTAGCTCATTCATTCAATTAGAAAAACAATACATTTATAGATAAAACACATTACCAAATACTACCTACTCCCACTTAGTAGCCTAGGACTTGCTAAGCATTACTTGTACACATCAATAAGCTGAATTATCAGCTCAATCATCACCTAAACTCATCAAAACATCAATAACTAAGTTCATTTTCAACCAAACTAAACTAAATTGCAACTACAACAGTCAACATGTTGCTGCAGCATGCAGCATGCATACAAGCCGTATGCACTCAACAAAAACATAACAGTAGCATGGATGGCCAATTTCCAACACTCCTCCTTGGACTCCATGCTGCAAATGTCATTCATTCATCAAGTTTTTGAACTGGCAGTCCTTAGATGCTTTCTTTCAAGCTGACCCTGCACAAGCACTTCATTTTCAACCTTGGCAAATGGAGTCTTCTCCTCCTTCACAGCCTTGGTTGACAACACATCTTGCCTTGTTCCCTATTACAGTCCTGCTTCTTCTTGCATAAACAACTTGCAAGTATAGTTTGCTTGCCTTCAATCTGCCATTTTTGGCTTGCACCCACTCGGGCTTGCATTTTGCTGCTCGCAACTATACACCTTTGACAGGCTCGCTTTTTGCTTACTGTCTTCAACAGGTGTCTTCAACTTTGCTGCTTGCAACCATACACCTTTGACAGGCTCGCACTTTGGCTTACTGTCTTTAGTTGGTGTCTTCAATAGGCTCGCAACTATCACTTCTTGCTAAGCTTGCAGCTTGCACATTGGAAAGCTCACATTCTTTCCTTGAAACTCCTCCTTCAGTCTATCCCAGGCTTGTTTTGGTGTCTTCATTTTAACCACCCATATGTAATAGCCTTCTCCATTGGAGACTGGTGGTGCAGCTGGTGAGAAGCTTGATGAAGCCATCGTTTTTTTTTTAAGTTGCTAGAACAGGTCCCTTAAGAATGCAGCTCTAGATACCAATTGTTGGGTTTTTGACACACTTTAACCGGGTAAAGTAAGAATTTCAAACAGAGCACCAGCAGCAACGTATTATACCCGGATAAAATATGAAGGAAAAATGCTTGAAGTTCAAGCTTTTAGCTATTGTTGGGGATTTTTGACAGCAGAGGAACGGAGCAGAGGAAGAAATACAGGACAGAACAAGACAGTATTTTTACTTGCTCACAAATGTGCAGCAAGGGAGCTATGGCTTCAGCTCATTTAGCTCATTCATTCAATTAGAAAACAATACATTTATAGATAAAACACATTACCAAATACTACCTACTCCCACTTAGTAGCCTAGGGACTTGCTAAGCATTACTTGTACACATCAATAAGCTGAATTATCAGCTCAATCATCACCTAAACCCATCAAAACATCATAACTAAGTTCATTTTCAACCAAACTAAACTAAATTGCAACTACAACAGTCAACATGTTGCTGCAGCATGCAGCATGCATACAAGCCGTATGCACTCAACAAAAACATAACAGTAGCATGGATGGCCAATTTCCAACACCCCACCACCACCTCGAATGGCCCAAAACAAATCTTCTCCCATTGATTTTCTATCAAGAATTCTCTCTTTAACATCGATTAAACGAGCATCGATTACATTGTCAGCAGCAAGACCATATTTTCGAAATAATAAGCCAAAGCCACCTCCACTCAAATGCCCACCAACACCCACGGTGTGTCCAATACCAGCAGGAAAGGCAAGCGTTCTACTTCTCTTAGCAATTTCATAGTACAATTCACCAACTTTTGCACCGGATTCAACCCATGCTGTACCTTTTCAACATTAATCCGAACGGATCGAAGATTCAACAAATCGATCACCACAAACGGAATTCATAAGTTGTAGTATAAGAAAGACCCTCAAAATCATGACCCCCACTTCGAATTCTGAGTTGCAGTCCATGTTTTTTGCAACAATGAACAGTTGCTTGGATGTGGGATGCGTGGAGTGGTGTTATAATGACCAAAGGTGTAGGGTAGATGGTGTTGATAATCTGAATTTGAGCTGATGACTTCAAACAGGGAGTATGATGAATTATGTTGTGTGTAAACGAGTTCGATATGGAAGAAGAGTTGTGAAAACGAAGGAAAGGCAATGAAGAAATTCCTCAGCTGGCTGAGTTGAATCACTAATTTTCCATGACAAGGGAATAAAACAACAATAGAAATGGAACATGTTATTAGTAACCAAGTAGGATAAACTAAAGTTGGTTTCTGGGTCTAGTTATGTTTAGAGTGCAATGAAATGTGTATTTCAATAATGCCATAATACATACTTTTTTAAAATTATAAACTAAGAATCACCATAAGACAATTCCAATACAAACAACAAACTTAATTAAACTAGGAGATTAAACAACATATAAATACATGCAATATGATAGCATCAAACACTAAATTTTCCACAATTTTCAAGTAATTAAATAACATGTTAACAACGTTTATATAAAGTAATAAAGGATTGGCCGTGGCAAGCCAACTGTGTTCCGGGCTGCCCCTCCCTTAGCTGTAGGTGTCACGGAGGGTCTTTTGCTATCTTTATTTCAAGCTCTTTTGTTTAATCTAGATCTAATCATAGGTTGGACAATTTGTCTAGACTCGAGGATCCGTCTGAAAAATAGGAGAATTTTGGAAAAAAAATATAAGTTCGAAAATGGATTTAGATAAAAAATAAAATTCGTTTTCTAAACGAGTTAGACCTCAAGTAAGATTTTTTAGTTCGAGCCTGACTTGGTCCGAATTTGCCTAAAATTTTTTCATTGCTACTGTTTTATTATCTTAGTTCTATGTATAACTCTTATTTTATTATTAATTTTGCTACTACCTTTGAGACATTGCTTGCTAACTTGTAATTATATTAATATTATTTAAGTATAAAATTTTTTATTGTATTTTCAATTTGTCGAGAAATATTTATTTTATATTTTTAGTGTATTTGATGTATTATATTTTTAAAATTATTTTATAAAATACAATATAAAAAATTAATACAGACAGATTAGGCTCGAATTTAACATTTTTTATCTAGGCTAGTTTAGACAAAATTTAAAATTCATTTTTCAAATGGACTTGGCCGGGCCTAGAAAATATAGATGAAATATATATATATATAATGACTTACATACTGTGGATGTTTGATAGATGAAAGTCACCTTTGACTTTTTTCAATCATGGACAAGTGTTAAATAATATGTTTATTATATTATTTCTAATGAAAGTAGAGTTTATGACATGTTTTGATGACATAATTCACACATAATGGATGTAGAAATTTATTTCATGACTTGAAATATTTTTTTCTAGAAAACGAAAATATTCCAAAGCTACAAAGCTATTTTTCCATGAAGGAGAAGCTCAGGAGCAAAAAGTGTTTAGAAAGCATATTTAGATTATAACAAAAATTAATTAAAGGGTATTATGTAAATCGAGATATGATAACGTAACACTTTATGTTTAATTAATGTATTTTTAATATTAAATTAACATATTTTTGTTTATTATGATTGTATATGCACATACATTTTTTAAATTTATTTGTTAGTAAGAAGATTTTTTAAGATATTATTGTGACCATGATGTAATATGTATATTACTTAAAAATTTATCATATTGAGTTATAATGTTATTGTAACAGCCTAATTTTTAGTGTATCGGGAATAGAGATTTGAGATCACTAAATCCGATGGTGAGTTGAAATTTAATAACTTAATACCTATGAGTCAAATGTGAATATAAAAGCATTTTGAATTAGTGAATTTGGTGATTTAAAAGAATTAATTAGGTAAATTGGGTCGAGAATGAGGTATCGAGACCTCGACTCATAAATCGAGCCATAAATATTGTTAGAAATATTTATGGAGTGTTGGTGAGGTAGTAATAAAATCTAGTTAGAAAATTTTGACGTTTGGGTGGTTAATTAAATAAAAAGACTAATTGAAAATGGTGTAAAAGTTGCTAAAAGGATTAATAGCTCAATTGTCAAATGAATAAGGACTTAAGTGAAAATAATCCCAAAGGAGATATTTTGGGCGAGAAAATCAGGAAATGGGTGAAATAAGGGCAAATTGGAAAATTGACAAAATTGGCTAAATAAAAATGGGACTAAATTGGAATATCTAGAATTATCTTCATTTCTCTTCATATTCATCAGCTGAAAAACAGCCATGGAGGAGGGTTCAAGCTGGTTTTCATACTCGAGCTTCATGTAAGTTTAATTCTTGCTTTCTCCTTGAAATTTTTATGTTTTAGACTTTTACAATTGGGTCCAACTTACTATTTCATTAGTTTTTGATTCCATGTCTAATTTTTGAAGTTGTTATGGATGAGTGCTGGAAGTATATGATGATTTGGCACGGAATTAGAGCTTTAAATTGTTTATATTCTGATTTTATTGAAAGAATTGAATAGAAAGTGAATGTTTGGGACCTAAATTGTAAAGAGTTTGAAGTTAGAGTTTTATGTGGAAATTCTGAATTTCAATAGTTATGAAATAACTTATAATGTCTAGAAAAAGTATTAATTGAGAAAATTATCTTAATTGAGGGGTTAATTGAGCAAGGAGTGAATTGTATGAATTGTGAAATTTGGGGTAAAATGGAAATCAACATTTTGCACTAAACTGTTTTAGGCAGCAGCAGTAGTTTAACTTTGAAAATCACCAAAATTGTATAAATCGAATTAGAGGATGAATAAATATTAAATTAAAGCTTATTGAGTCTAGTTTCTTATAAAAGAAATTATGTAAGCAATGGAATTGTAAATCATGAGATACAATAACTTTTGTGAGACAAGGTCAGAATGATTTCGGGTTCCCCTGTTCTGAATTTGGAAAATCATAAAAATTGGATAAAAATAATTAGAGGCTTAAATTTATATGTTTAGAATCCTGAATAAGTCTATTTTCAAGAGAAACAAATGAGGACATCATTCGAATCTTGTACGAGAAGATAATTAATTTTTAGTGAGAAGGGTCGGAACTGTTAGACAGCAGAACAGGGGAGACTTCAATGAATAAACTGTATTAATTGGCCCAAAAAAAATTATGAATTTTTTATGGTAATAATAATATAAGTCTAGTTTCTGGGAAAATTTATGGATCTTAATTTGGAGTTCTGTAGCTCAAGATAAAATAATTTAGTGACTATGACATAGATGACAACTTGAATATTCACATAAGTAGATAGTGAAAATTATGGATAATGTTACCTACAAGTGTGTTGTTTATACTAAGGATGTGGATTGAGAGGAGGAGGAGGAAAATATACAAATATATGAATGACTCGTGTATAAATTGATCACATGCCCGATTATAATCGATAAGTGTTGGATTAGAAATGATATAATGTTTTATTTGGTATATTTATTATGAAATTATGATTATCGTTATAATACAAAAATTGAACTTGTGAGTTTATATGGCTAAATTTTAGTGATTATTTGTTAATTTTATGAATTTCATGATGTGTTATTTCATATGTATTGATGATAAAACCGTGAATAATGTAAAGCATGAAATTGAATAAATGATCAAATTGAACATTTCAATTCAGTGACAAGATGAATTGAAGGAAAAGACCATGGTTAGATCATGGCAACAAGTGATAAGTGATAGCTTCGGCTACACTTATCTGATCAAGGAAAAGTGAAGTGATAAGTGATAGCTTCGGCTACACTTATCTGATCAATGACAATGACAAGTGAAAAGTGGTAGCTTCAGCTACCTGATCAGTGAAAAGTGGTAGCTTCTACTACCTGATCAGTGAAAAGTGGTAGTTCCGGCTACCTGATCAGTAAAAGTGGTAGCTCCGGCTACCTGATCAGTGAAAATGTAGCTCCGGCTACCTGATCAGTGAATAGTGGTAGCTTCGGCTACAAGGACAAGTGACAAGTGATTTCCGTATAAGACCATATCTGGGATATGGCATCGGTGTGATATATGCTACTGTATAAGACCATATCTAGGATATGGCATCAGTGAGATATGTGATTCGTGTAAGACCATAGCTAGGCTATGGCATCGATATATGAATATGTGTAAGACCATAGCTGGGCTATGGCATCATTATGTGAAGATGTGTAAGACCATAGTTGAACTATGGCATCGAGAAAACGAAGTACTAAATTTCGCAAGACGTTCACTAATTTGACAAAGTTTGGTAGTGTTACATGGAATTATGTGATACAAGGAAGTACGAGTTGATAAGATACGAGTATAGAACTGGTTGATAAATGAATTCATTTGTGATTATATAATTGTTCATCTTGAATGTACTGTCCATATGTATTGATATTCAAATGTTTTAATGAATAAAATTCCGATATGGAATAAATTGAACACGAGACAAATAATTATGAATTGAACTCGGAATTCATGAAAATGACGGTTATTGATATATGGAGACATGAGACATTGATATATGAATATGGAAAATGTTTGATAAATGTGTTTATTCATAATTATAGAATTATATACCTCATGTGTACTATTTGCATAAAGATGATATTTCAAATACTTTGGTTATTTAAGCTTAAATATGAAATAGTCTGAAATTAAGATAAGTTGTTATTAAAATATATTTAGATTACAGAGATATGACTGATATATGTTGTATGATTACATAACGTGAAATTGTGTAATATATATGAGAAATTGAATGAGAATAAGCCCATACACGTTTCTTGTTATTTATATGAAGTGTATGACTGACAAGGGTGATGAAGTTATAAACAGAGAGTTACACGGGTTGAAACACGAGCGTGTGACTCTCCAAAGTGTGAAATTTTCTAAGTGTTGCAAAAGTTTCATATGTTTACGGTTTGGTCCCGAACCACCCTGAATGTATGTTTTGGGCCCCGTAGCCCATATAAGGGACGTTAACATATGTATGAAAGTTTTTAATTTAGAAAAATTTTATGGCTGATTTTTTTACATGATCGATCATATAAGTTTGGTAATGCTTCGTACCCTATTCTAGGCTCGGAATACGTGTAGGGGTGTTACAGTTATTGCATAAGATGAAGGAGAGTATATGGCTTGAACAATAGACAACCGCCATAACTCACATTTGCAATTCACTATAGTATGGTAATCATGATGAATATATTTTGTTACGTACACTTAATGTTTATTTTATCAAATTAAGTGGGAAAGTGTAAGAGATTTTGGCGTGGTTAAATTATAACTAAAATCAAGTGATCTAGTGATTAATTACCTAATTTAAAGTAATTAAATCATTTACTTTAACAGAAATTAAGTCATATCAATTCATTTTGTTGTTTGATGAACATACCAAATTACAAGTTGTTCATATACATAAAATGCACCATAAACAAATTGTCATATAATGATGGTTAAAATTTCGTCGCTAAAAAAACAATTCATAAATTTAGATATGAGATGGCAGTCAAAAAAGCTATTCCGATGGAAATAATCGACGCCACATGTAACGTTATTGACGAAAAATGTAGCTGTCGGAATAGGCTTAAAAACAATGGAAAGGAAAAAGATATTAATTATAAATAAATTTTAAAACTTGGATCTATGAAATTAATTTTTTTAAAAGAGAGGGTGAAAAAAATATTTTATGACTTAGTTAAAAATTAAGCTTTAAAAGGAAAGAAAGAGATAATCAATTTTCTTTCCTTCCTCTTGTCCTAGTTAAAAATTCAACACAAACAAAAGGAAAGGATAGGAATGATAATGGAGTGGGGCTGGGGCGGATAACTCCTCTTCTCTTGTATTGCTCAATTATGGACATATAATTTTGAAAATTATTATCACTTCTATGGATGTTAAATGCATCCATCCTCGTCCCATACCATCCCTCTTCGTATTTTTGCTATTATCTTTAATATTTTTAATTTTTTTAAAGTCAAGTAAATATGTAACCATAATTCTTTAAAAAATATATTTTTTAAATTATGTTAATACATTTTTATTTTTAATAGTTTATATATACAAAGATAAAAAGATAATTTCATATATTGAAGCAGGTCGGGACATGGTAAATAATTATCATAATCGTTTAATACTTATTATCTAAAACAAAAAATTTACTTAACCCGTCTCACATCTACTTTAAAAAAAAAACTCTATTAAAAACAAATTGAACGATTCGGATTTCACCTTAGAAAAACAATCTTTTTCCTTTCCTTTCCCCTTCCGTAGTCCAATCTAAACGTGGAGTAAGATTTTAGTTGCCGACTTGCTTGTCCACTTAGAATAGAATAAGAAGGTTTTGGTGGAGCAGGTGTTGACACCATTTTTTTTTGAAAACGGGGTCGACTTGGATTTAAAAAAAGAATGAAAACGGGAGTAAACAACCAATCCTTTTTGACGAGGTGTGATCGGGTCACCTCACAAAAGTGGTTGTTTTTAATAAATGATTTAATTTTATTAAAACAACGATTTTGGTCTACGAAATTCAGAAAAATGAGTTCGGGAGCCGGTTACGCACGAGGAAGGATTAGCACCCTCGATACGCCCAAAATTGGTACCTAGTTGATTAATTAGTGTCTTAGTGTCGAAAATTGAAAATTTGAAGAGTTTTAAAAATGCGATCCTTAAAAGAAATCTGATATCGTGAATTGAAACATAAGATTCTCTTGTTCCGGAGGAATATCACATCCAGCACGTTAGACACGATACTCTAACCATCGAACCAAGATCACCTTATAGTTTAATGAAACCATACTTGAAGCTTTAAGAGGATATTTGGCTATTTAGTCGAACGAGATCGAAACCCAGCACGTTAGGGCACGTTTCTCGATTTCCAAACGCGAATATTGCCTCATTTAGAAAAATTTTCTTTTGATGTTTAGTGTCAATGCTGACAAAACAACAACGAATACGACGAGGTGAGCAAAGTAAATGAGTAACAACAATGCAATAGCAAAATGAAATGACGAGGCGATTACATAAACAAAGCATACAAATAAATAAATAGAACTATCATTTAAAGAGTGAAAGTGTTCATGAATAGAGAAACAACACCAAATAACAATGATGACAATAAACACAATTATGTAACAATGTGCATGCATGTATAATTATAAGCCATGAAAGTACGAAATGCATATAAATTATAGAGTATGAAAATGTATATAAATATATACATATATAAAAACTGTAAGTATTATAAAATAAAAATGTAGGTATGTGCATATGTATACTTAAAAATGTATATAGGTATACTTATTTTTTAGATTATAAAATATACACAAAAGAGGAATATATGTTTATACATATGTAGGAGTTATAAATATAAAACACGCGTATGTACAAATCTATAACATAAAATGTGTGCGCATGTATATTATAAAAAAATGTGTATATACGTGTATATATGAAAATAAAAAGACCATATAGATTGTAGCATATAAAAAGTATAAGTATGTATATATATTGATTGTAAAAATATGTACGCATTAAGAAGCATGCATGTACATGTATATGACGAAATCTGAATTTTTTTTTATATATATGTATAGCATTAAGTAAAACATTAAATGAAACTGATTTTTAAGCATGCATTTTTATAAGAAATAAAATAAATAAATGATAAAAAAACTTAAAGTAAAAAAAAAGGGTCGAGGATCGAATTGGAATCAGGCCAATAATTTGGGGCCAAATTCGTAAATAAAAGGTTCGAGGGCCGAAGTGAAGCACGCGCAAATGTGGAGACGATTGGGGAATATGCCCAAGTCCAGAATGCAGCGTTTCAACTGAAGAACCGCATGTGGTCAAAAGACCAGATCGAAACATAGGCAGAATTTAAAGCCAAAATCGCAAGAATAAAAAAACTACATTGAGTGCGCCTAGAAGAACCGGGACTTAATGCGCAAATGTCCCTTTAACAGGAATGCGCGGACCTTCAGCGGGTCGAGTCGCGCATACGGGTCTGAGGGGTAAACGGCGCCGTTTCAATATTTTATAAATTTAGAAAAAAAAATTTAAGAGAAAAGAAATAGAATGAAAATTCAGTTCTGTTACGAAACCTAAAAAAACTAAAACTCTCCTACTTCCCCCCATTTCTCTCCGATCGACGGACCATGCCACAGCCATGGCGAACGAGCAGTGGCCGAAGGTGGGTTTTTAACCTCTCTTCTAACAACCAATGAAGCCTGAACCTTCATGGCCCTAAAGCTGCGGGAAAGAAACCCAAACGCCACCCGTTCCGGCCCGATTTGGGTGACCCGAAGGATTCCGACGGCGGTACATGCGGGGATTAGGGTTCGTTTCCTCCCTCTCCTCTTTTCATTGCTTTCTTTTTATTTAACAGATTCATGAAACAAAATAAAAATAGAAACAAAACGAAAACGATAAGTCAATAGATCAAAAAATATCAACCTTTGTTGTTCTTATTTCTGCTATTCGAAGATGTGTTCCCCCCTTTTCCTTTTTTTCCTTTTGTTTTAATTTTTTTCTCTGATATGCGTTTTCTTTTAAAAAAAAGATCCCCCATTTTCCAAATACCCTTTCCTTTCAAAGTTTTCTCCCCCGTTTTATAATCGATTACAATAACAAATAAAAATGCCCTATTCCTCTGTTGTGGCTGCCTTCTTGTTGTTTGTGTTTGCAGGGTATGGCCGGTGTTGGTGGTGGGTGTCAGACGCATGGAGCGTGGTGGACGAGGGGGTAGTGCGCAAGGTGGCCAATGGTTGGCCGATGGTGGGAAGCGGCGGCTGACAAGGTGGGAGCTAGGGCTTGCTGCTGAAATCTTTTAAGCAGATGGGCTGTTAGGGTTTTAAAGTTTGGGCTCAGGTAGTTTAGGATTGGGCTAGGTTGGTTTAGGGTATTGGGCTAGGTTAGTTGGGTTTTGGGTTTAGCCCAAAATTGGCCTGTACAGCTGCCCCTCTTTGCTCATTGTCGTGTAACGGGAATGGAGCAAAGACATAATGAAGGCCAATTTTGCCTGGTCTTGCTGGGTCTTGACTTCATTGGTGTTCTTCTGGTTCAGATAATCTTCTTCCAATCCACTGCATCTTGTAGCTTTAGATTCAATCTACTACATTTTCTGACATATGCCTTGTAGCTTCGATCTACTCCAATGTAACTTCATAAAGATAAGATCTAAGCTTCAATCTACTCTGTTACGACTCTATGGGGATGAGATTTGTGTTTTTCTTCGTCCGCTCAATTACTGCTTAGGGAGACAAGATTTGTGCTCTTCACTCTATTCCACTGTTGAATGTAGGGAGATAGAGTTATTGGCTTCAATGTACTCTACTGTAGTCAGGGAGGTAAAATCTGCCATCGTCGATCGGCTTTCTTCGATCTACTTCACCACCAGTATGGGAAGACAAGATCTGCATCGTCGATCCACTTCCTACCAATATAGGAAGACAGGACCTGCTATCTTCGATCTACTTCACGCCAATACATGAAGATAAGATCTGCTTTCTGCGATCTACTTCGCCACCAATATGGGAAGACAAGATCTGCATCCTTGATCCACTTCCTACCAATATAGGAAGATAGGACCTATTTTCGATCTACTTCACGCCAATACATGAAGACAAATCTGCTTTCTGCGATCTACTTCGCCACCAATATGGGAAGACAAGATCTGCATCCTTGATCCACTTCCTACCAATATAGGAAGATAGGATCTATTTTCGATCTACTTCACGCCAATACATGAAGACAAGATCTGCTTTCTGCGATCTACTTCGCCACCAATATGGGAAGACAAGATCTGCATCCTTGATCCACTTCCTACCAATATAGGAAGATAGGATCTATTTTCGATCTACTTCACGCCAATACATGAAGACAAGATCTGCTTTCTGCGATCTACTTCGCCACCAATATGGGAAGACAAGATCTGCATCTTTGATCCACTTCCTACCAATATAGGAAGATAGGACCTATTACGCCTAGTGTTTAGGATGACATGATCAGAATGAATCAAATGCTCCTAACTAGATGTGTATGTATTATATTTGTAGAATGTCATGAGAATGATCCATTTTTTAATGCTTAGGTTGTCATTCCTCATTGTTCATCAAGGTTCTATCACTGATGCCTTCTTGTTCAGCCAGTACCTTTGACAGAAAACCTAAAGAAATAGATGCAATTTGGACTATTCTTCCTCCAATGCTTCTAACCCTTAAGTTTGGTCAGCTCTAAACAACAGTCCTGTTTCAGGTCCTCGTGTTATTTAGAAACTTTCAGAGTAATACGCAGAACTCCTTCTGCATGTGTATTGTCAATCCATTAATCGCTATTTCAAAGAAAATGCTTGAAAGATTATCAAAATGGACAAAATAAAATTTTGCTGAGAGCAAAGCTTGAAATGAATAAATCAATCAAGATAGCAAATTTGCTGATATATGATGAAAAAGATCATCACAATGAATAAGATGGAATTTTATTGAGAGCAGAGCTCTAAATGAACAAATAGCAAATTTTGCTAAGATGTAAATAAGAGAAAAAAAAAAAAACAGGTGCCCCAGATATCGCAGCATGAGCTTATCTGCACAAACTCTGTGTTTAGAAGTCCTAAAAGACTTTGTTGATGCCCCAAGATGTAGCATCTCTCCTTCTTGTTAATTCGGAGAAGACAAAACTACTCTATGCCTCATTTTGATCGAAAATTTGAATTGCCCATTCCTGGGTTTTCAATTCAAAGCCCCTTTGGTCTCAAAGTGCCCTTTGCGAGTTTTCGCCTTGGCCTCTCCTTTTTTTTTTTATTTAGGCAAAGTACCTCTTCACTGAATCTGAATTCACAGGATTGGGCAAGCTTTTGCCATCCATCCCAGTTAAAATTAATGCCCCTCCTGAAAAGGCATTTTTTACTACATAAGGTCCCTCCCAGTTTGGCATCCACTTTCCTCTGAAGTCCTTTTGTATGGGAAGGATATTCTTCAGTACCAAGTCCCTTCATGGAAGTTTCTAAGACGAACTTTCTTATTGTAAGCTCGCATCATTCGTTTCTGGTACATTTGACCATGACGGATAGCTCTTAACCTCCTTTCTTCAATCAAGTTCAGCTGATCATATCGGGCTTGGACCCATTCTGCTTCGTCTAACTTTAGTTCTGAAAAAACTCGGAGAGAGGGAATTTCAACCTCAATTGGTAGCACTGCCTCCATTCCATAAACCAAAGAGAATGGTGTTGCCCCGGTAGAAGTCCTGACGGACGTTTGATAAGCATAGAGGGCGAATGGCAACTTCTCGTGCCAATCTCTATAGGTCTCAGTCATCTTCCCCACAATCTTTTTGATATTTTTATTGGCTGCCTCCACCGCACCATTCATCTTCGGACGATATGGCGATGAGTTGTGGTGCTTGATCTTGAATTGATTACAAACCTCTGCTATCGTGCTGTTATTCAAATTTAATGCATTGTCTGATACGATCCTTTCAGGCATTCCATACCGACATATGATTTCCTTCTTTAAAAACTTGCTGACAGCTGTCTTTGTGACGTTGGCGTAAGAAGTAGCCTCTACCCACTTAGTAAAGTAGTCAATCACTACAAAATGAAACGATTTCCATTTGAAGCCTTTGGCGATATTGGCCCAATGACGTCCATGCCCCACATGGAGAAAGGCCATGGGGAAGTCATGACGTGAAGAGGTGATGGAGGCACATGAATTTTGTTTCCGTAAATCTGGCATTTATGGCACTTCTTAGCATACTTGATGCAGTCTCCTTCCATGGTAGACCAATAATATCCAAATCTCATGATCTGCCTGGCCATCGTGAAACCGTTAGCGTGTGTTCCACAAATACCATCATGGACTTCTTCTAAGATCTGCTTGGCCTCCACAGCGTCTACACATCTTAACAGCACCTGATCTTTTCCTCTTTTGTACAGGATTTCTCCATCTAAGACGTAACCACTGGCCAGCCTCCTCAATATTCTCTTGTCATTCTCAGTTGCTTGGTTTGGGTATTCACAATTTTTCACGTATCGCAATATGTCCTGATACCAAGGGTTGTCGTCCTTTTCTTCTTCCTCGTCAATATTACAACAGTGGGCTGGAGCATCATAAATGCTCATTTGGATAGGCTTCACATCCTCTGGTCTATTTACTTTGATCATGGAAGCCAATGTAGCTAAAGCATCGACCATCTGATTCTCGTCTCGTGGGAGATAACAAAAAGTGATGTCGTCAAACTCCTCAATCAATTCTAGGACTATCCTTCGGTAACTAATCAATTAGGGTCTCTTGTTTCCCATTCGCCTTTGAGCTGATAAATTACCAACGCCGAATCCCCATATACCTCAAGTACCTTGATTTTGCGTTCCATAGCCGCGCGGATTCCCATGATACATGCTTCATATTCCGCCATGTTATTTGTGCAATCAAAATCTAGTTTACTGGTGAAAGGATAATGATCACCGTTTGGAGATACCAAGACTGCCCCAATCCCGTTGCCCATGGCATTTGAGGCTCCGTCAAAATTTAATTTCCAAGTATCGCCTTCTTGTGTGCTTGCTTCAGTAGTTGCCACATACATCAGATCCTCATTTGGGAAGTCAAAGTTCAAAGGCTCATAATCGTCCAGGGCTCTACTTGCTAGAAAATCTGCTATCGCGCTCCCTTTTACAGCCTTTTGATTCACATAGGTTATGTCAAATTCAGATAGTAGAATTTGCCATCGGGCCATCCTTCCGTTTAGAGCAGTTGACTCCATCATGTATTTCAGAGGATCTAACTTTGAGATTAACCAAGTCGTATGGTACAACATGTATTGTCTCAATCTCCGAGTAGTCCAAACCAATGCGCAACATAATTTTTCAATTGGCGAATATCTCGTTTCGCATTCAGTGAACTTCTTACTGAGATAATAGACGCTCTTTCTTTTCGTCCTGACTATCATGTTGGCCGAGCACGCACCCCATGGAATTCTCAAATACTGCCAAGTATAGTATCAGTGGTTTGTCAGGGCAAGGTGGCATCAGTACTGGGGCGTTGGACAAGTAATGTTTAACTCTTTCGAAAGTTTCCTGGCACTTCTCATCCCATACACCTGGATTGTGTTTCCTAAGAAGACGGAATATGGGGTCACATTTCTCAGTTAATTGTGAAATGAATCGAGCGATGTAATTCAGTCTTCCTAGGAAACCCCGAACTTCTTTTTGAGTACTTGGCGGAGGTAATTCTTGTATGGCCTTAACTTTGTCTGGGTCAATTTCAATTCCCTTTTCGCTGACTAAGAATCCTAGCATTTTCCTGATCTAGCCCGAAAGTACACTTGGCTGGGTTAAGTTTTAGTGGAACTTCCTTAACCTCAGAAACAGTTTTCTCAGAACTTGCACGTGTTCCTTTCTGTTCTGGATTTTGCGATCATGTCATCAACATAAACTTCTATCTCTTTATGCATCATATCATGGAATAATGCTACCATGGCTCTCTGATATGTTGCTCCCGCATTTTTCAATCCAAAAGGCATCACTTTATAACAAAACGTCCCCCACATCGTTATGAATGTGGTCTTTCCTGTCTTCAGAAAGCATCTTAATTTGGTTGTACCCGGAGAAACCATCCATGAAAGAGAACAGTGAGTATCCGGCCGTGTTGTCTACCAAGGTATCATATGAGGCAGTGGGAAATTATCTTTTGGGCTGGCTTTGTTCAAGTCTCTGTAGTCCACACACATTCGCACCTTCCCATCTTTCTTAGGAACAGGGACTATATTGGCTACCCATTCTGAGTACTTGACCACCTGTAAGAAACCAGCATCAAATTGCTTCTTGACTTCTTCCTTTATTTTTAGCAAGACATCAGGCCTCATCCTTCGAAGCTTTTGTTGGACTGGTTTGCATTCTTCATTTATAGGCAATCGGTGCACCACATATCAGTACTTAAACCTGGCATATCTTGGTAGGACCATGCGAAGACATCTTTAAACTCTTGAAGCAACTCAACAAGGTCTCGCCTTGTTTCCTTGGCAATGCAAGCGCCAACTTTTACCTCTCTGCCCTCTTCTAAGATACGACTTCTACTGATTCCTTAGAGGTAGAATTTGTTTTTCTTCTTCTTCCATCATTCTTAACAAATCCGGAGATAAAACGCTGTCTTGGTCACCTTCAAAATCTTGAGGATTATCTATACTCATGTCTTGCTCAAATAGAGACTCTGAATTAGTAACAGAGTCGCTCATCTCGTTGATATCTGAAGACCTGTTATTGGAACAAATGGAGGCCCAAATAAAAGAATCTAAGAATACTTGTATGCATACTATGATTATAAAGGGAATGAAAAGAATGAAAGAATATTTGCTCAAGATGAAACTGAATGATAAGTTTTCACTGAAATTAGATTTTGGACATGTGCCTTTTACAAAAGATTCTTATCACCCCCAGGCTTAGGGCAACAAGTGTTCTGAATATTACTCTGAATTAGTTCTAAATGTTACAGGGATCTCTTCTGCAGTCCAGTTATTCAAAAGCACTTCCAGGTTCGTAAGGACGAATGCCCGATAAATTCCTTTCCACCCTTTCTTCCGCGGATATGGCATTGACGTCCAACCTCTCAATCCTTCCTTCTGTAACCTCATCCTTCTCTTCAGGGTGGACAATTCCCCTGAAACAAAAGTCTTAGATATATGAGGAAAGGTTATCGGTCCCCACTTGGCTTCTATCCCGCCCAAATGTGCTCTTCTCTTTTCTTGCTTTTTCTCCATCTCTTTCCTCTTTCCCTCGCATTAGGCTTATATCCCAAACCATAACGGTCCTGTTTGTTAACTAGGATCGGTACTCCAACCCTTCCCTGGAGGTATTTTCCCAATCCTCTTCCAGGCAGTGCTCCCTTTCCCATCGTTAGCTGTAAGCTCATTGACGTAGCTTTGGATATCTTAGGCTCTGGGATTTTGCTCATCTCGATGACAAATGTGGCATTTACGAATTCCAATGATCGGAATGAACATTCTATCGCTTCACTATCAGCCTCTATGTATGGCATATCATCGGTGACTGATGCAATGATGTCTTCTTCTGCACTATAGTCACCAATCGACCCTCTATCACCAATTTTAACTTTTGGTGAAGTGACGATGGTACAGCTCCTGCAGAATGGATCCAAGGCCTCCCCAATAGGCAATTGTAAGATGGTTTAATATCCATTACCAAAAAGTCCACCTCGTATGTATTTGGACCAATCAATAGAGGTATCTCGATTCTCCCATCACTTTTCTCTCAGTACCATCAAATGCTCTCACTATATTTTGCATGATTTCATGTGAGAACTATCCACAGGTACCTGTTTAATGTGGACAGGGGTAAAACATTCAGGGCCGATCCATTGTCCACGAGTACCGCCGGTAGTATACACCCTTTGCAACGGGCAGTGATGTGCAAGGCCTTGGTAGATCCCATACCACCTGGCGGGATCTCATCATCGTTGAAGAAGATGAATTATCGGCATTTATATTGTTAACCAGGCGATCCAATTTGTTCACTGAGATATCTTTAGCGACATAGTCTCATTTAGCACTTTTACCAACGCATTACGATGTATCTCTGAACTTAGAAGTAACTCGAGCACTGAGATGCGAGCGGGTTGCTTATGCAATTGTTCCACCACGCTATACTCGCTATGCTTCAAGAATTTTAGGAATTCTCTAGCCTCATTTTCAGTCACCGGTGTGTTAATTTGCGGTTCAATTCCGGTCGTCTTCGTTTTATCTTGTTCAACCGCCAAGGCTTTTCCTTTTATAGGTTCCCTTTTTGTATTTCCCAGGTCGTAACGTTTTCCACTACGCGTATAGAAACCTGTGTCATTACCCTCTTCTGAAGCATTTATCGGGTTCTCCTCTCCCGTGATCATCACATTGCAGTCGTAATTCCAAGGAACCTTTTTGCTATCCTTGTAAGGAAAGGCTACAGGTTTTTGGATTATGACCCTTGGCGCCAGTTGTATTCCAGATCCTGTACTCGTTGGCCTTGAAATAATCACCACTGGGTGATTTGGGGCCTTTCCCGTAGGCCCCTCCTCCGAGGCATAAACTTCTCCATTTTCAAGTCCTTTGATCTCTTCATAAAATTCTAGCTCTTTGTTGTTCATCAGATTTTGCACCATGGCCTTGAATTCAGTGCAGTTTGAATGTCATGGTCTTCTTCAGCATGAAACTCGCAGTACGTCTTCGTTCCTTCGGGCCTTTCTTTTAAATCTTGTTTGATGAGACCTCCTTCTATTATTTGTCTCCAGACCCAACTCAATGGGGTTTTTATCTCTGCAATGTCGGTTTTGATTCTCTTTTTCTCACCTTCGATTATTGCGTTTACCCCTTTATCAGCATGGTTGGGTAACGGATTTGCTGCTACGTTGGGTCCTAATGGGTTGTCAAACTTCACAATCCCCATCTTAATAAACCTTTCCACCGCCTTTTTAAACCCAGTGCAGTTCTCAATTGAGTGTCCTGGTATCCCTGCATGGTATTCACATTGGGCATTCGTGTCATACCATTTGGGATATGGAGGTTGCATGGGCTCGAGATAAAATGGAGATACTATGTGTGCATCAAATAACTTCTGATACAGTTCCCCGTATGTTATTGGAATGGGCATGAATTGAAGTCTCTCTGCGTTAGTCCTTGTGTTGGGTTCCTGCCTTGAGGGGGCTTGGTGACTAGTGGTTATCATTTTTGGAGGGCCAACAGTAATTGGTTTTGAATGGCTCTTGCTATATGTGCTTACGTTGTTTACTTCGCCCTCTTTTTTCCTTGGGGCTGGTCTTTTGAAGTTTTCCCCCGTGTCAATCTTACCGCTCCTTACCGCGTTCTCAATCATTTCACCGGACATTACCATATCCGAGAAGCTCTTGGTAGTACTCCCCAACATGTGGTTGATGAACGGGGCTTTCAAAGTGTTGATAAACAACATGGTGACCTCTTTTTCCAAAAGGGGTGGCTGGACTTGTGTTGCCACTTCTCTCCATCGTTGGGCGTACTGCCTGAAATTCTCGCTAGGCTTTTTCTCCATGTTTTGTAACGTAATTCGATCGGGTGTTATATCCGTTACATGATTGTATTGCTTCATAAAAGCTTGCGCCAAGTCTCTCCATGAACTAACTTTAGCACGACTCAGTTGGTTGTACCATTTGGCTGCAGATCCGATCAAACTGTCCTGGAAGCAGTGGATTAACAGCTGATCGTTGTTGACGTATCCTGTCATTCTTCGACAGAACATAGTTATATGAGCTTCAGGACAACTAGTCCCATTATATTTTTCGAATTCCGGCATTTTGAACTTAGGTGGGAGTACTAAATCAGGGACCAAACTCAGATCCTTGGCGTCAACCCCGCGATGATAGTCGATGTTCTCCATGACTCTAAATTTTTCCTCTAACCATCTACATCGGTCCTCTAGTTGTTTTGGCAGGTTCATTCTTGTTTTTTCTGTTTCTGCCACATCATCGAGGTCCGGGACCACAGGATTAGTGGGATTATCCCCGGGATTAGAACCCGAGCCCATTTGAAAATGCAATGGTACCGAGGCACCAGCCAGATATTGAGGTCTAATGGTAACCGGTACCCTCTGTGGGTACACCTCTGGTTGTGCTTGGATGTTAGTTGGGGTGAAACCTGGAGGATAAACAGGGTCATCGTGATCTTCCCTAGCATCAACTACGGGGTCTTTTCCTTTGTTATTTCCTCCAGCCAATAACTGCTTTAATTGGTTCATCACAGTGTTCTGGGATTCTAACATGTCCTACTGGATTTTTTCCAGTCGTTCATGCATCTGATCTTGCATCTCTTGTTGCAACTGTTCCAATCTTTCCAACCTTTGATCCATTGCTTTTGTTTGACGACGAGTACCGTAGTGATATTTGATTAGATTTTTGTTGGTTTCCAGGGTAACTGTCATAATTTAATTTTATTAGGGTCATTTTATGAGATGTAATGCAAATGTATGAGATGAATGCAAAAAGAGGCATTGATTCGAATTCAATTTCATTAGAAAACTCAACTAGAAAGCAAATTTCTTTACATAAAATAAATTACATATACGGCTTCGCCTTTATACCCAAAGCCTTAACCTTCCTAAGAAGCCAAGCTAAATCTCGACCTCGGCTTGATTCTGACTCATATTTTAAACTCAATACATCGGCCTGAACTGCTAATGTTTGCAGATGATCAGCCACTTTCCGCACTTGAGTCACAGCTTCGCCCATAACGTAATCTCTATCTCTAATCTGCCTTTGAGAATGATGGAATTGCTCTTGCCATTGATCATTACTCCTCTCAAGAAGCTCCATTCGTAGCTCAAAATTGTGTAATGCGTCCTCAAGCTCCTCTACCTTTCTTTCAGTTCTTCGATCTTATTTAAGCTTGCTCTTAATTCGATCATGGAGTTGCGACTACGGTACGAGTGAAGTGACTTTTCTAGCTCTGCCACTTGGCCTTTAATCCTGCCTTCTCATTTCGGCACTCTAACAAACTCCTTTCCAAAGCGTTTTCTCGAGCTCGAGCATCTTGAAATTTCTTTTCCCACTGATCGGCCCTATTCTTTTCCTCATTGATCTCTTGTCGCCACTGCTCTGACGTTTTACCCAGACCGACAGTTCTCATCGACAATCGCAGCTTCTTGTAATCTGTTTTTAGACTATCCAAATCCTCTTCAGCTTTGTTCTTTCCCTTCCTTAATTTCTCGGCTTCTAGCTTGTGGATATCGATGTCTAATCCCAAATGCACTCTTTCCTCTTCTAACTGTTCTATCCTCTTTCGCAACTCAGAATTTCTTTTCTCAAAGTCTCGTTTGATGATCTCTAATTCTGACGGAACTACTTGTAGATGCTCCTCTATAGACTGAACGCAATCTTCCCTCGGCTTAGGGATGTTGTCATTGACTCTTTTACTCCACCACCCATAATATTCTGAAGTTGTCATCGCTCCTACGGTAAATCTTTTCATTCGGTGAACCTGTTTCCAAGCGTTAGATATTTCTCGAGTTTTTCTCTTGTAGTTTTCATCCTTATAAGAAAACTCACATTGAGCCAGCCCTTGTGTTGCTCGTATGAACTGTCTCGATCTATATTGTCTTAATACGAGTAAAGAGGCATAACCGACAGCTCCCCAAATTCCGAGTAAAGGGACCCAGTCGAAATCCCCACATCGATACAGGATCTCGTCGGGTACCATCCAAGGAGCTTTCCATTCAACGTCATCCTCCTGAAGATCTTGGAGAATCGTTACCCACTTTTCTTCCGTGATGTCGTCTCGTCTTGGTGTAGCAACTTGTTCCTCCAATGGAGAATAGTCTTCTGAGAAGACTCGATAGGAGACATTTTCCACCTTCCAAAAGTGACTATGGAACCACACCAATAGTAGCTGCGCGCATCCGATGAACCTTCCCTCCCCTGCTCTTCGACATGCGCTTAGAGATCTGAAGGTTTCTGCTAAGATTGCCGGGATGGGCGTGACTCCTTTACTAAGCCGATCGAACAAATCAGAGACGGCCTCATCTACGTGCCCTAAAGCTCTAGGGAAAATTACCAATCCATAGATACCTAGAGCGAAGACATCCACTCTTTTCTTCACATCAGGGTGTGCTAATACTAAATCTCGCAAGCTTTTCCAAGGAACGCATTTACTGTCTCCTTTCTGTTGGATCCGGGCAGCGACCCACTGTTCGCTCATCCCTGTAATGCTCATCAATTTTTTTAATAATGTCGGGACACTAGCAGCTCTAGAATAGGCTTTGTCAATTTGAATCTTTGGACACCGAAGCAGGGTCGTATATTCTTCCACGGTGGGAACCAAGTCCACTTTTCCAAAAGTGAAACAACTGTAAGCAGGATTCCAAAACTGGGCTAGGGCTCGGAATAAATGCTTGTCCACTTTGACACCAAGTAGGTGAGGCAAGTCCCCGTAATCACAGTAAAACATTTGCTTGGTCCCGTCGTCCCATTGATCCCATATTTCCTTCATTTCTCGAAGATCATTTTGGATTACGCTGATACGGGTGAAGTCCCATAATTCTGATACGTACCCTTCTGCAAGACTATCGCCTTTCTCTCTCCACATCGTCTCAGCCCATAATCGTACAGCTGCATTGTCTTCTACTTTATCAAGAAACCTCTTTTCCATGATAAGCTTTCTATCCATACTGAACGTGAATCAACACCTCTTTTGAAATGAAAATGCCATGCAATCACAAACAAAGCAAATTAGAGCTAGGATTTAAAGTAAACAGTAATAAATAAAGCATCTATTCGGTAAGCCCTAGGGTCTGGAATAGCTCTATCTCGGTGGGTTCTTATGGCTCGCTACGTGTGGTTTGGTTCTAAAGTAAGGGTACCTGAACCAGCAGATTCCTCGATCCTCACCCATTATAGGCTCATATGGACCGAGTTCAGTTCAGGGGAATACATTTCCCTATGGCCATGCGGAGATGAAAATCTCACGAAGACATAGGTACGGATGTATCCTGGAAGCGATTCACTATCCCATGCGGAGGTGAAAACCTCACGAAGGCGTAGTTTCTCACTCCCACTTAAAAGGTGTGACCAACGGTCATGCAATGGAATGTGCAGAAATATACACCTAAACTCTAAACAAAGCAGTAATTATAAACAAATAATAAAAGCCAAAATAAAGGCAAAAAGCAAGTTTTCAATTTTGACACAAAGACAAAAAGCAATCAACTCGTGGCTTGACTCTCTTATTTAAACATCCCCAGTGGAGTCGCCAAGCTGTTGACACCATTTTTTTGATGAAAACGGGGTCGACTTGGATTTAAAAAAGAATGAAAACGGGAGTCGCCACCAATCCTTTTTGACGAGGTGTGATCGGGTCACCTCAAAAAGTGGTTGTTTTTAATAAATGATTTAATTTTATTAAAACAACGATTTTGGTCTACGAAATTTAGAAAAATGAGTTTGGGAGCCGGTTACGCACGAGGAAGGATTAGCACCCTCGATACGCCCAAAATTGGTACCTAGTTGATTAATTAGTGTCTTAGTGTCGAAAATTGAAAATTTGAAGAGTTTTAAAAATACGATCCTTAAAAGAAAATCTGATATCGTGAATTGAAACATAAGACTCTCTTGTTCCGAAGGAATATCACATCCAGCACGTTAGGACACGATACTCTAAACCATCGAAACCAAGATCACCTTATAGTTTAATGAAACCATACTTTGAAGCTTTAAGAGGATATTTGGCTATTTAGTCAAACGAGAAATCGAAACCCAGCACGTTAGGGCACGTTTTCTCGAGTTTCCAAACGCGAAATATTGCCTTATTTAGAAAAATTTTCCTTTTGGTGTTTAGTGTCAATGCTTGGCAAAACAATAACGAATACGACAAGGTGAGCAAAGTAAAGTGAGTAACAACAATGCAATAGGCAAAATGAAATGACGAGGCGATTACATAAACAAAGCATACAAATAAATAAATAGAACTAACATTTAAAGAGTGAAAGTGTTCATGAATAAATAAACAAACACCAAATAACAATGATGACAATAAACACAATTATGTAACAATGTGTATGCATGTATAATTATAAGCCATGAAAGTACGAAATGCATATAAATTATAGAGTATGAAAACGTATATAAATATATACATATATAAAAAACTGTAAGTATTATAAAATAAAAATGTAAGTATGTGCATATGTACACTTAAAAATGTATATAGGTATACTTATTTTTTTAGATTATAAAATATACACAAAAAGAGGAATATATGTTTATACATATGTAGGAGTTATAAAATATAAAACACGTGTATGTACAAATCTATAACATAAAATATGTGCGCATGTATATTATAAAAAAATGTGTATATACGTGTATATATGAAAATAAAAAGACCATATAGATTGTAGCATATAAAAAATATAAGTATGTATATATATTGATTGTAAAAATATGTACGTATTAAGAAGCATGCATGTACATGTATATGACGAAACCTGAAATTTTTTTTTATATATATATGTATAGCATTAAGTAAAATATTAAATAAAACTGATTTTTAAGCATGCATATTTATAAGAAATAAAAATAAATAAATAATAAAAAAACTTAAAGTAAAAAAAAGGGGTCGAGGATCGAATTGGAATCAGGCCAATAATTTGGGGCCAAATTCGCAAATAAAAGGTTCGAGGGCCGAAGTGAAGCACGCGCAAAATGTGAAGGACCGATTGGGGAAATATGCCCAAGTCCAGAACGCAGCGTTTCAACTCGAAGAACCACATGTGGTCAAAAGACCAGATCGAAACATAGGCAGAATTTAAAGCCAAAATCGCAAGAATAAAAAAAAACTACATTGAGTGCGCCTAGAAGAACCGGGGACTTAATGCGCAAATGTCCCCTTTAACAGGAATGCGCGGACCCTCAGCGGGTCGGGTCGCGCATACGGGTCTGAGGGGTAAACGGCGCCGTTTCAATATCTTATAAATTTAGAAAAAAAAATTTTAAGAGAAAAGAAATAGAATGAAAATTCAGTTCTGTTACGAAACCTAAAAAAACTAAAACTCTCCTACTCCCCCCATTTTCTCTCCGATCGACGGACCATGCCACAGTCATGGCGAACGAGCAGTGGCCGAAGGTGGGTTTTTAACCTCTTTTCTAACGACCGATGAAGCCTGAACCTTTATGGCCCTAAAGCCGCGGGAAAGAAACCCAAACGCCACCCGTTCCGGCCCGATTTGGGTGACCCGAAGGATTCCGACGACGGTACATGCGGGGGATTAGGGTTCGTTTCCTCCCTCCCCTCTTTTTCATTGCTTTCTTTTTATTTAACAGATTCGTGAAACAAAATAAAAATAGAAATAAAACGAAAACGATAAGTCAATAGACCAAAAAAATATCAACCTTTGTTGTTCTTATTTCTGCTATTCTAAGATGTGTTCCCCTTTTTTTCTTTTTTTCCCTTTTGTTTTTTAATTTTTTCTCTGATATGCGTTTTTTTAAAAGAAAAATCCCCCTGGTGTAGTGAGATTTTCGGTTTTTATAACCGAATTATTTTCCTTTTTTACATTATTTTCTTTGTTGTTGCGCCTGCTTCTTGGCTTTGCAGGTGACCGTGGCCGACAGTGGTGGGGTGTCAGACGGTATGGGCGTCGTGGAGGCTGGCGCGGAGCAGAGGCGTGCGAGGGGTTGGGCAGAGGCTGGAGCGGCGCGCCCTAGGCATGCTGCGCCTAGGGTTTTCTGCTGCAAACATTTTGTTTTTTTTATTTGGGCTAGGGTTTCTGCTATTGGGCTAGGTAGTGGGTTGAATTTTGGGTTTGTCTTACTGGTATGGGCCTGGGTATTTTATTTTCTGATTTAGGCCATATTGGCCTGCTTTAATGGATTGTGGCATTTTATCTATTTTGTTTTATTTTTGGCACTAGGCCCGGCAAATTTGGGCTTCTACAATGATCATTTTGACTTCTATATCTAATTTAAAGAAGTAAACATAAATAAGACAACCTAATGCTATGACCAAAAAATACACCTAATGTTATTTAATTAATCCAGGATTTCTTTTTATATTTTTACGGTCTAATTATGGTTTTACTCCTTTTACAATGTTGAAATTTGAGAAATAATCATCCTTTAATTTAACATGATTGATTTTTCGACGTTTATAATATTATTAATAGGTCCAAATTGATAGCATCATTAGTTGTTGTCACCAAATTAATGATGCATTTCTTTTATATTATTCGATCTCTTAGTCAAAGACACGTGGAAATCTATTTAATCATATTCAACCAATAATAAATTTACATGTCAATTGGTAATGGCAGCATTTAGCAATGTTACTAATAACATTGTAATAGTGGGCGCAATAAACTATGCCACATTAAAGTATAAATATTAAGTCCCAAAATTTAGCACAATAGAGAGATTAATACACAATGCCTATCTGCTCATAGGTTCTGGTCATATATGCTCTTTTTGACACAATGTTTAGAACTACACATAGTCCCTCCCTAACCCATAAATAGGAAGATAATGCGCTTTTAGCATTCGAACTCACGCCCTCTTGCATTGGCAACAATATCTATGTCAATCGGCTATTTTTATCGAATTATTAAATTAACCATAACCCTCCTATTACTAAAGTGGAATATATTACATCACTTAAGCACGTTTGAACATATGTCATCCAAAATTTTGCAATAAGAACAATGTCGGTCGAGCTAAAAATTAAAAAAAAATTCGCAATCATACATCTAAGTCATTAATTTTTATACAAATTAATAAACTCTTAAGATAAATCAATATTTTATTGGAATAAATAAAAGAAATTTCTTTAGATAATAATTTACCTTAATAATAAAAAGAGTTAATTCCATTATACATCCCTGAACTATAACCTTTATTCTAAACTGCTCCTCAAACTTTAGAACATTCTAATTACATTCCTAAACTATCAAGGTTATATCAATAAAGTCCTTACATTACTAAAATCATTAACTTAACCTTTAAATAAGATGTTAGATCTTATGTGACATAGTTTAAAATTCTTAATTTTTAGGTTTTTGAAACTTTTAAAAATGCTACATTGTTCACTTTCTCTTTTTTTGGTTTTACTTTATTTTTAGTTTTAACTTTTAAAAGTTACGCAGTTATGTTTTACTTTTCTTTAAAATTTTTATTTTAAATTATATCACATAAGATTTGGCATGTCATTTAATGATTACATTAATTGCTTTAATAATAAAAGGACTTGATTAATATAACATCGATAGTTTTAGGATGCTTTTAGAATATTTTAAAGTTTAAAGACTGATTTGAAATTAAAATCATAATATGAGGATGTCAGATGCAATTAACTCAAATAAGAATAACTCATAATTTTTTTAATAATGTAACTCAATTGTAAAGCATGATTAAAAAAAATGGTATACCTTTGTAAGGACGTAACAACACTAAAATGGAAAGTACAGGGGCAGGACTGTCTTTTCGAGATTGAATTAACGCGGAGGGGCTTGATAATGGGACCCATGCATTGATACGGCGGTGCATCACAGCTCACATGTTCGCGCCGTTATGATCTTTTCGTTTAACCAACCAGATCAGGCCGGGCCCATGCCACGTAAAGTCATATTCTATGACGGTGGACCCAATAAGAACTGACCCAACACGTGGTAGCTTCTCGACTGTAGAGAGCACTAGCTTTTGGTGATCCAAAGGCCCACTAGATAATTTTCACCCATTAAAAAATATATGTGACGTCAAAATCAGTGAGAAGACATCGCTGAAGTGAAAAGTCACTATAAACGATGATCATGATCGAACACGTGCCTTCAATCTGGTGGCTCAAATCGAGAGAGTTCTGAACTGCGGTCAAACAGTTCACATCTTAGCCGTCAAATTGGTCGAAATGTCGGTAGTTGATTATTTATTGTTTGTCCCAATATAATGTAAAAATATGTCTGAATTTTTAATCATTATAATATATATTTGAAATTATTGTCTATATAAATTCATGAGAATACGAGAACGAAACGTGTCGAAATATATCGAAATTTTGATAAAAATGAAATATAAATTACTTGATACCAATTTAAGATAAATAAAGTATCGATAATTAATATATTACTAATACATGAATATTGATATAAAATTCTCTAAAATAAGAAGTATTCAATCATTATTTAACTGAATTAGATGTTAAAATCAAAGTGTAATAAAAATAAATTTAATAAATTATCATAATTTGAAACCAAAAAATATTAAAAGACCTAAAATTGTTTAAAAAGAAATAATTCTATAACAAGGATAATTGGGTAAAATATGTTTCTAGGTAATTTTACATTCCACCTAAATGCATCAAATAGAGTAATGAAGTATGTCTGATAATGTGCTAAATAATTTTACATACTGATAATCATATTATCGTAAGTAAATTACATTCTGTAAATCAAACACCACTTTATTGTTCTTCTATCACATAGTCGAAGTAACATGAAAATCCCAAAAACCATGTTGAATCAGCTGGATGCTTAACTTGTTTTGACGAATTAATAATATTATCAATTTAGATATTATATATAATAGTGTTTTTTTTTAATAATTTTATATAAGTTCTGATAATATCTGTTCTTTTTTATATAATATCTAGAATCACCCATAGCCGCTCTCCAACCTATAAACAGGAAGATAACGTATAATAAATTTTTAACATATAATACAAAATAGACATCATGACTTATTTGACCCTCCAACTTTACAAAAAGTCATTTTAGTTCTCCATTTAATTTTTCGCCTCTTTTAATCATTAAACTTGTGTTTTTTTTCGAATTATCCCAAAATTGATGGAAAAATTAATATATGTTAACTTTGCTGATGTGGCATACACATGGATACCACGATAGCAATTAATTAATTTTTTAAATATAAAAGTTCTAAAATAATATTTAAAAAGTATCAAAATATAAAAAATGTTTTTAATTTTTAAAATTTAATTAATTATTGACGTGCCATACACTTGGGCATCCACATGGATGCCACATCAACAAAGTTAATAGACGTTAACTTTTTATCCTTTTTGGAGTGATTTGATAAACAATACAAGTTCAAAGGCTGAAAGAAACAAGAAATAAAATGGAGGGCTAAAATAATTTTTTCTGTAAAGTTGAAGGACCAAATTCATCATTATACTTATAAAATATTAAAAGTTAATACATTCAACTTAACCGGTACTTTTTGACAATTATATATTTCAGTTATTACAACACTAATTATTACAAGGGATTCAATTATTAGCAGGTCCCTTGCTACCCAAAAATGATTTCTTTTTTCACTTTAGTCCTCTTATAAATAAAAAAATTTATAAATTAATATATAGTGAAATTGTAACTTTCCCCCAAAATGAAGACATTTTAATTCAGTCCTCTTATAAATAAAGAAATTATAAATTAATATATAGTAAAAATATACTTTATCCCCCATAAAAATTAACTAGTTTATGTTCATTCAATTCAAAAATGATAAAATTATAAATTAATACATAATAAACTCGTATTTTGATCTATAAAAAAATATAATTAAATTCCAGCCCTCCTAGAAAAAGTTGGATTCACCTTTGGTCACATTCGTAAATTTTATTAAAAATATAAACTAAATCTCTGTACTTAGTGATAGTATTAATATATTATACTTTTATAACCCGAGAATTTTTATAAAATAAAGTCAAATATGATCTAAATAATTATATTTATTAAATATAAAAAAATAATATACTCTTTCTTTAATTATACACAATTAAATAAAATATATATTTGAACCACAATCAAAAGTTAATATATATAATTACACTAAATCAGAATTTATGCATAATTTTAATATTTATTCCGAAACATAAATAAATAATATAAAACATAAAAGAAACCAGAAAATGTTGGTCTCTTTCAAGAAAAAGTTGTGAAAAGGAAGTAAGTCGAATTCTCTCGAAAATATCAAATCTAGAAAAGAACAAAATCAATAATAAATATGATAGAATTTTGTTGTAAGATTTTATTATAATTCTTAAAAAAATTCGACCCAACCTTAAAAAAAAAAAATCCGTTTAAAATATAAGTTAAGTTTGAGCTCCGGCATTAAAGATTTAATCTCAATTAAATTGATGATAATATATAATAATATAATATAAATAATGTATATGTCAAGTCGGTAATGTATTAAAAAATTACAATATGACAGAAAAATATATAAAATTATTAAATATTTAATTAATAATCACATAAACTTCTACAAACATAAAAATTGCGAATATCATTCGTCATTTGAAAATTGTATATAAAAGAAACTATTTATTTGTCCGAGACTCAATTTATTATTAGGTTTGAAAAACTGATCTAATTAATTATAATATTTATGGGTTCAAGAGGAACTGTTGGTACCATATATTCATAATTCGAAAACCTAAGAAACCGATGGATTAGGTATTGATACAAATCTAAAATCCAGATAAAGTTGAAATATAAGTAATCTTATCATAATCTAAAATAAATTATTTGATATAAGGATAATGAATTTTTTCTAATTTCACATATATTGTATTTATTCCATTTTTAAATATCAATTAAAGATCATATATTTTATTTATTCACAGAAGGCTTAAATTAAACTATTGATAATTGAGGGGGATGAAACCTGCTATTATCCCAGTTGACCAAGGATGGCAAAGGGTACACTGCCCCTAGTTAATTTCCTTCGAATCAAGTTTTTTAACAGCTCGATAAATTTAGCAATTAATATTTACTTATTTTGTCACTTTGAATTTACTTTTTTATATTACTTTGATTTTTAAATTTCAAATTTTAGTTAAATTAATTTTTTAGGAAAAAAACCGACCAAATCATTAAAATTTTAATGACATTAACGTAATAATCTACAAGTATTTAATTCCTAACCTAAATACTCATTTTTAAAAAAAAATTATAAACTTTTTTTTAATTTGTTGATTATTTTAATTTTTATGAAATATACGTAAATAGCCACTCGAGTTGTCAAATCAGTGTCATTAAAATTTTAACATTGCAATTAATTTTTATCTAAAAAAAGACAACTTGACTAAAATGATAGAAAAATTTAAAGTGAAAAAATGGATAAACATTAAAAATTATATATATTATTATATCATAAGCTTAATATATCATTCGATACCAAAGTTAGATTTTTATTAATGTGGTACATGTGTTATTTTTTGTCCAATCTGATACCTATATTTGGCAAAAGTTATATATCTCGATACCCAAAGATAACGGTGTTAACTTTTTAATGTTTAAGTCATGTATTATAGTTGATTTGATGAAAGCTGATTGCTAATATTATTATATTTAAATTTTTCATAATTTTGTTAACAGAATAAATTCAATGTTAATTGTGAATTTTTTTAATTTTCTATTTAATTTTTTAAATCAAATCAACTCTAAAACCGGAATTTAATATATATGACTTTTTTGTACAACTGTTGGGTGTTTCGCGAGTCTCCTCATCATGGAGGCCAATTTTCCTATTTATATGGCACGGTCTCTGGATGTGACATACTAGGTAGGTCCCCGTGCATACCAGCACACATCCTATTGTAGGATCAACACGTACTCCCTGAGTATGTGTTCGCCTGCATGATAGCACAAACCCATTAGATGTGAACTATTTGACTTGGCCATAAAGTAAGCGAATCAGGTCAGCCTTAATTAGATAACGAGTCAATAATGATGAACACCGTAACAACAACATAAATACTACACTAAAAGAATATTAAACTCAAATACCAAATTATATTAACCGTATTAAATAATAATCCGGAAACAATACATCCATTTAAAACTCAAAAGATTGTGAACCATAAAAGGAAAGAGCTCGAAAAGGCAAGTAAAATCACATGAACACGAAAACTGACTTCAAAATTAATTAATAAATTTTGATTTTCTTGTGGATAAGTTTAATTTCATTTTCTTTTTGTTCTCATTCTCTCAAATGGGTACTATTCTTCCACATGTTGCTTTATCCTTAATTTCACTAATTAGCTAAATCAGACATGAAAAAATAAGCCTAAAGTTTCCAACTTTAATTAAACACATGGTAGCAAAATACCCAATTGACCTAAACAATCAACGTGTCTAGTACTTACATAATTTCAACCCAAAAGTAAGTACATTGTTTGGTTCATGTCATGCCTCAAATGTTTGCCTTGGTCCATGGCTTTCCATTAATAAATTGCATGCCCTTTTTCTTTCCTTTGATTACAACCCCAAACAAATTTGTAAAAGGCAATTGCGTATTGAAATTAAATTTTAGTTTGAATCATTTATGTTGGAGTGAATCATTCGTTTAAGGGTAAGAAATATGAGGTTTTAAATTTTTTGAAATTTTAGGTTAAAAACTCATTTATAAGAATACGGGTTTTAAAATATTTTGATTGGATTTTTAAAGTATCGTATTAGTAAGGTTATCCTATCAATTTGACTATTCATTTGAGTATTAATGTTAACTTGAATATGACGGGTAGCATGTTTAAAACGATGCAAATCAAAATTTAAATATGTTTTTTGAAAAAAGAAAAAATCATAAATTTATTATGTTTATTGTTGAGGGTTGATCAGTTCCTTTGGGACACTCCGAAGGTATTGTCCCCCGAGAGGGTTTTGTCTCCCTTGCTCTATCATGAGCTAGCGCGTTATGAGCAACTACCCTAAGGGCCTGGTTCACAGAGCCAAGAGCACCTCAACTGTACATGGGCGTATGACCACCCATCAACGGGACATAAGTGTCTCGCCCTTGGTGGGGTTCAAACTCTAACCTATGGCATATAGGTCACTTGTTGGGGAAGATGGTACCACTTGAGCTAGGCCTACGTACAGTCAAGGCGCTAGCTCACGACACACTAGCTCTCGACAAAGCATGGGAGACAAAACCCTCCTCGAGGGACAATACCTTCAGTTGTTGTAGGTTTTGTTGACTGCTCGCCGAACGCCACTTCAAAAACTTCTCTTGAAGGAACTGGCCGACCCTTAACAAGTTAAATATAGTAGAGATGTAACTCAATCTCTTAGTTTTGTGTAATCACGGTTGGCGCCGGTAGGAGTTTCGGCCTCCTAAAATGAAAATTTTCAATTTTGACCCTTTAAGTTTTATAATTTTTAAATTAGTATATGATGAAATTACACATTAACCCTTTAAAAATAATAAAATTTTACTTTAATCATTTAAAAAATTATAAAAATATAAACTATTAAATTAATAAAATTATATATTTTAATTTCTCGTAAGAAAAATACATTTAAGACCAATAGGAAGGATGGAATCCTCCGTTCATTTTGACAACACAATCTCCAATAGATATATGCACTGAGTAGATGATATATGCTTGGAGATGTGTATGATAGCAGCAAATCGTTTTTGAAGTGATAGCCATTGCAGGGAAGATGTGGGCATATGCAATTTTCAATAGATTCTGAATCAGAGATGGACCAAATAAAGTCATATATCAATGGGAATTTATTATATCCACAAATCCTTTCTTCGTACTTGTAATCATGCCAATGTTTACGTTCAGCAGAGTTTGGTACATTTAGCCTTTACTAGGGTTTAGGGTATACCTAAAAGATTAAAAAATTCTTCACTTGGATCCCACTAGAGATTATGAAAAATATGAATTATATTTTTCTTTTAAAAAAATTATTATTAATAGGAACATTAAATGATAATACAAAGAGACACTACAAATTAAAATATAAATATTATGTTTGTAGAATAATCCCAGAAAAAAGAGAAAGACAAAATGACAGTAATTACAACATTAGAAGAATTCGAAAATAAACCAAAACTACAACACATCGATCAAACTATTGAAAATTATATCCTAGGCCACCCTCATCAGACCAAGTTGATGATGAACTCTGGTTAACCAAAAAATCATTACTAAGAGCCTCAAGAGACTCGCCATATTAGTGGTGTAGAAAAGGTCAAGTCTCAAATGGTCTATCCTTCTACTTCTCGTCCTCATTTCATATTCCAAATTTACAAACATCATCACCGTGCTCTATCATGATAAAATATTCCAAGAATAGTTTCCAATAAATCTGATATCATCCTTATTTTGACAAATCTCATATATACGTCAAAACATAACTAAAAACTACCATTGCTTCTGGAGAAAACGAACGACAAGCTCCATAATTTTAAGAGAAAACATGATAGACAATGTATCAAATACTAAACATCATACATCATATATGATGATTTTGATTTTAAAAACCATTAAATAAAATAGTTCATTTAAACATCAATTAATATCCACAATCAAATATATATACCGATAATATATTAAATACTAAACCCGACACATATTCTTTTCATCTCTGGTCTTAAATGAAAATAGTGACAAGCACATAAGCTTACATGTATAGCCGGCCAAAGCATAAGATTGGACATTCATTTAATTTTGATTTTACACATAGTCGAAAAAAAGAGTGTTATACAGCATTTGTCTATTTCTTATTTCCATTTTTGGGTCATGCTATTCTATCTGCAAAGATTCCTTTGCACCCCATTTCGTTTTCTTTCAACCTCTCGCTTCCAAGTCGGTGAGTTTGGATAAGTGATGTGGTACAGTATGATGTGCTTAGTTAATTTTTTATCTCACGCTGTAGTATTACTATAATATCTAATTTCATCACCATCATTGTTTTTACACTAGCCGCAGGTAAATGCTCTGCCCATCCAAACCCACTTTTAATCTTTATATTGTTACTTTTAGGAATTTAATTTTTTTTATTTTTCAGACTTTAAAATTCAAGTTTAATTGTTAATATTGTTAAATTTGTTGGTATAGTATTTTGAGACTAAAAAATTGATGTGATGAACCTGAATTTAAGAAAATAATTTTAACGGAGTTAACCGTTAGATTTGAATTTTGAAATCTAAAAAGTAGAACTAAATTACTAAAAATAAATTTACAAAGAGTACAAAGACCATTTTTTATTAATGAAAGTATTCAAACCCATTTAAAAAAATATTAGGTTTAGTTCTATAAAATTTCCTAGTACTATACATTTTTTATTGGTGTAATCAAAGTATTATTTATATTTGTTTTATACTCTATGAAAATTAATCTTTTTGGATTTGTAGTTATTTTTCTTAACAATGTTATTTTTAGGACTCGAACATGAGTTCTTTCCTTGAGAGTGCAACACACTTTTTTTCGTGTTTTTTAACATTAATCTCATTATAGATTTTTATTATATCTGCGCTTTTTGATACAATGACTAAAACTATTCATAGCCCCTCACAACCCTTAAATAGAAGGATAATGCGCTTCAACGCACTCAAACACACGTCCTCCTGCACTGACAACAATATCGATACCAATCGAATTAAGACTCAATCAACTTGTCTTTTAAATTCACTAAAAGTTTGTTTATCCATAAGAGATATACAATATAAGCACCTATAGAATTTGACCAATAAAATTACTACAAAAGCCATCAAAATTCTTATTAATTGGTGGTTTGAAAAATATCTATTTATCTCCTTTGAGGTTTGATGAAAAAATATATTAATTTCCTAAAATTTATTTATTAAATGAATTTTAAATAAAAATTAATTTAATTATTTTTTGCTTATTATTATGTTTTTTTGTTATTCATTTGCTTTTCTATAAAATAATTCTCAATTAAAAATAAAAAATATTTTCCCAAAAAAATTAATTAATTATAAATTATTTTAATTATTATTGACTAAATTAAAAATTGCATTTTAGTTACATATATTAAACATAATATATTTTTTTATTAATATATTGTAAGTGTATTTTTAATGAACTCACATGAATGAAGATTATATTTTATTTTTGTCATCTAATTTACTTTTTATTTTTTCTTAATTTTTTTTATGTAAATACATGTTAAATATTTTAAATTTTGGTGAGGATCAGACCCTCAACATGTTTAATATTGTCCTCGTTAGGGGATTTGATAAAGATATAAGTTTGAGTTCAACCATACGTAATTGCGCGTGTGGTTCACCTTCTTATGTACCATACAAGGTACTATTACTCGATAAACCTGTCACCTGATTAGGCATGTATGCTCTCAACAGCGTTACTCTATGAATCTGCTCAAACTCGAAGCAGAGTTGAGAGATAAAACCTCTACTAAAAACATTATCGTATACAAAATTAAAACGATAATTTTTCTGACGTAAAATTAACAATTTTTCAACTCTTACAAAAATAATCATTTTTCTCTTTTTCTAACATAAAATAATCATTTTTTATGTTAAAAAATCATTTTTCTCGTTCTAACATAAAAAGATTTTTGTAGTAATTTTGAAAGTACAAAACTTTATTCAAAAAATATAGGGAGAGGCTAGGGTTTTTTACCTAATTAGGATAGAAAAAAATTACTGAAATAGTATGTCAGAAAAAAATTTACCAAAATAGGTTACTTTTTCATTGGAGCCTATTAGATAGGCGCCAATGAATAAAATAATAAAAAAATTATTAAAATATAATTTTATATTTTTTTAATATTTTTTTAAAAAAATACGGGTCAAAATATGGTCGGGTGGCGCCTATCAAGTAGGCGCCAATGAAGGAGCTTGGTAGCCAGGCGCCAATGGCTCTGCCCCCCCCCCATGGTCTGCTGCTGCTGCCATGCCATTGAAATGTCCCTTCAAAACAATTTTATTTTTGCTATAAGTAATAGCAAATGAACCGAGCTCCAGACGGTAGAGAAAAAAAAAGAGAGAAAGGAGAAGAAGAAGAAAGTTTATAAAAAAAGGTAATGTATTTTTTTAATAAATAATTTTGTTTATAATTTAATAAGTTTATAGTTTGTGAATTTTTTAGTATATATTTTAGAAAATATTGTGAATTTTATGTTATTAATTATTAATTATAAATTATCTATATTTAGTGTTTATAGTTTAGATTAGAATTTTGTATGAATATTTTAAATTTTTTGTATGAATATTATAATTTTTTTATGAATATTGTAATGTTGTATGAATATTGTAATTATTTTATAATTAAATTTGTATTTATAGTTTTGGATTAGTAATTTTTTGTATGAATATTGTAATAATATTATAGTTTTGTATGAATATTGCAATTTTTTTGTATGAATATTGTAATTTTGTAATTTTGTATGAATATTATATTTTTTTGTATGAATGTTGTAATATTATAATTTTGTATGAATATTGCAATTTTTTTGTATGAATATTGTAATATTGTAATTTTGCATGAATATTGTAATGTGAGGATATATTGTAATATTGCAATTTTTTGTATGAATATTGTAATTAGTTTATAAATAATTTGTTAGTAATTTGGGAAAAATTCACAATATTTTGTGTTTGTAATTATTTAAAATTTAATTTATTAGTAATTTAGGATTAAGCTATAAGTTGTTGTGTTTAGTTTAGTATTTGGTGAGTTTAACATATAAAGTTTATAAAAAAAAATTAAAAATCATTTCATTAAAAGTTTAATTATAAAAAAATTAAAAATCATTTTATTAAAAGTTTGGGTTTTTTACACCAATAATATAGAAAAAAATACTGAAATAGGATGTCAGAAAAAAAATTTACCAAAAAATAACAGACTTTTTTAATCATATGGTTGTTGTTAACTTATTTAATTTTTATATAATGTAACTTTTATATAATTAAATTTTATTTGATTTTGTATTTATTTAACAGTAATTATTGATTTTTTGAAACAAATTAACTGAATTCATTTTTTTATTGCAGATTTGCAGGAAATGGGTTCTCTAATTAATAATAATAATCACATATCAAGTACTATTAATGAGATGGTAATAAAATTTATTTTTGATAATCATGTTATTTGTTAAATTAAATTATATTGTATTAACTATTTTGCTAATTTAATAATGTCAAGGTCCGTACCGCGCATTGAAGGGCCGTGTTAATAGTGTAGGGTTTCAGCCAGATGAACGCCTAATACCATACTTAGAGTTAGCCGGGTTCGGATCAGCGGCATTGATTCGGACTTTTGATCTGCGATACAACTTGATTTCCGCTTTAGTCGAGCGATGGCGTCCGGAGACCCACACATTTCATCTGCCGTGCGGAGAGTGTACCGTCACTCTAGAGGACGTTGCAGTACAGCTCGGGCTTCCCATAGACGGGAATGCGATCACGGGCATAAGTTCAATCTCTAGGCCGGCTACCCTTTGCAATGAATTACTTGGACGCTCACCAAGTCAGGGGAAATTTACCAGTTTGAGATTTTCATGGCTACATGCCAATTTTAAGCATTTGCCAAGTACTGCTAATGAACGGGAGGTGATGCAGGCTGTTCGAGCTTATATTATGCACCTTATAGGGGGTGTACTCATGCCGGATGCAAACGGCAGTAAGGTCCACTTGATGTACTTACCCTTATTATCCAATTTGCATAACACTCGTTCATACAGTTGGGGGTCCGCAGTTTTAGCTATTCTGTATCGCGAACTTTGTCGGACAACAAATCCTTCTGCGGTTGACATTGGCGGATGCCTCATACTGCTGCAGTCGTGGGCACTTTACCGGATGCCATTCTTGGCATCCATTAGTCATCAATCATATGTATTTCCACTCGTTAATAGGTGATGAATTTTTACTCATTATAATAATTAGTTTACTTTTTTATAATATATTATTCTAACAATTTGTTTTCGTAGGTGGAGAAGTAATCCGGGGATCGGGAGGTCACCGTCGATTCCGATATATTGTTTAATGATTGAGAATCATGCTGGAAAGGGGGTACGTTTTTCGAATATAAACTTAATTTTATTATTTTATCTCACTCGACCCGCGTTAATATAACAACGTTATTAATTGTGCAGTTCATTTGGCATTTGAGACATATGATTATTCGTCTATGTTTCACACACCCCAACATACTGTTGAGGAGAATGTTGATAACCGTAATCGCCCACAACGTCAGCGTCGAGCTCCACAAAAATATACCCCTAGAACCACACCATCAAACCATCAATTTTAAGGGTTTTGTAATAAACACCTGTATATTTATGTAATGATAGTTCTTATCTAAATAAAATTACAATGGTTTAAAAATGTCTCCATAACTGCAACAAATTGTAGACAATTTTGTGATTCAAACCATATCTATGTAATGAAGTACATATCAATTTCTACTCGATTGAGACGATTGTCCAACATGGTAGTTTCGGAGAGGGCATTTACTTCGATTATGACCGGGTAATCTGCATACGCCACACAAATTCCCGTCAGATTTCTCCCTAATGTCCATTTCGTTATGGATTCTGGATGATTGCGGACGACCTTTCAGGTTTCTACGCAACCTTATGTCTGAGACTAGCTCGAAGGTCGCCGGAGGTACCTCCCAAGTAGATAGGTCAGGAAGCACGGGGAACTCGTTTTCCCATACACGCAACGTGCGTTCGATGGTGTACACTTCATCTATAAATTGTTCTACATTGAGCCCAACTTTAGCACAAGCTGTCACGACGTGTGCACATGGAAAATGAAGTGTTTGAAACCTTCTACAATCGCACCGTCTATTTCGGAGATCAACTCCGTAGGACCTAGGTGGTATACTGGGTCGACGACCGATGGTCTCTGTAACTCGAAACGTTTCATTATGTCGTGAATATACTTCTACTGTCATCGACCTCACCATTCGACGGTTTACAACCATTGCATCCCTAATGCCTTCGACAAAGACATGGCCCGCCTCCATCTGGTTCACTTGTTGCTGACCCATTCTTGGCATCAAGGTAGCCAACCTGAAGAACGTTGCCGAGAAGACAGATGAAATTGGAAGATGCTGTGTTTTTAATAACACAGCGTTGATCCCCTCCACTAAGTTTGTAGTCATTTGACCATAACGAAAGCCCTCGTCAAAACTTTGAGCCCATTGCCACGGCTCCATGGTACCCAGCCACTGCCGGAAAGATGTGTTGGTTTGACCCTCCATGTCACTTTCAAGCCGGGCCATTCTTTGGCGAAAAATGTGGGGCTCTAACTCGTATGCTGCATATATATTGAAAAAAATTTAAGTTACAGTATTGCTCTAAAACATTAAAACTTATATTTAAAAGATAAGGTAATTCTTTACCCATTCTCACAACTTGTCTCTTCCAGTCTGCATTCTTATAATCTCGCTGGAAGTTAGCCGCGATGTGTCGGATGCAGTAAACAGATCGCCATGGTACACCAGAACGCCTAATGGCTGCAATTAATCATTTTCCTCTATCGAAAATGATGCAAATATTATCATTGCTAATCACATACCTCCGCAGGTTGGTAAGAAAGAACTCCCACGATTCCATGTTCTCCTTATCGACGATGGCAAATGCTATCGGGAGTACGTTCCTGTTGCTGTCTTGAGCAACCGCAAGAAGTAAGATCTGTGTGTATTTTCCATATAGCCAGGTTCCATCTACTTGCACAAATGGTTTGCAGTGGGGAAATGCGCGCACACATTGATCAAAAGTCCAGAACATCCGATGGAAAATTCTTTTTCTCGACTGTAGTTGGTCATTTGGACCGTCATAAGATCGTGTCTGCAACTCAATTACAGTCTCCGGTACGTGTTCCCTCATGGCGGCTATCCATCTCTGTAATTCATTGTACGATGCATCGAAATCTCTGTACAATTGCTCCATTTCCATCTGTTTAGCTATCCATGCCTTCCGGTATAATACTCGATACTGGAATCGTGCTTGTATTTCAGCTATCAGTACCGAAACTTTAATGGTCGGCATGTCTTTCACCATTGGCATGATGCATATACAGATAGTTTTGGAGTCAAGTTTTCGATGATCTTCTGTTAGACGTGTTGAAGTGCATGTGTGGGGCTCCACAAATTTTCGTATTTCCCACATCTGCGACTTCTGCATAAATGCAGCTCGTACCCGCCAATTGCAGCCTTCTGCCGACCTCCAATACTCTCCAATATATAATGTTGGTTTAGACTCGATGACTTTGTAATCTACTGATATATTCATGCTATACCGCTTAATCGCAAACATACATTCTTCCTTACTTTCAAATCTCTGGCCCACGCGTAACTCATCTGGATCATAATATACGCCCATTCGGTAACCATGTGGTATTTCAGGGTACTCCGAAAACTCAGCTGCCCGTGCCGCATCGGGGTCTATCCGAGACATGTGTGCCCCAGGATTATTGTGTATCACAATACAATGAATCTGGTTTCCGATTGAAGACGCATTAACATTTCCATCCTCATTCACCCCTTCGTCGTCAATATCATCCGGGACCTCGTCTGCGTCGGGATCACTCTCACTATCCACTTCGTAATCAACAGGATCACTACTATAGTATACATCATCACCAACCACATCAGTCTCGGCTGCAGCATTAAGATCAATATTTATCCCATGTATAGGTGATTGACTATCATCATACGATACCGGAACCACCATACACGGCGCTTCAACTCCATCTTCTTCACCTAATGGAGTGGGATCTTCAGTTGCCTCCACACTGGCTAACTTAGCAAATAACTGAATCGGTGCATTTTTGTTACTCGAAGTCCCACAATAAAGAGCGACCATTGTTTCCACGTATTCATCGTCTACAAGTTCCATTTCGGTAAATTTTATTGGATCTGTTGATATTGGAAACTTGTAGAAAACTTTTGATATCCTTCTCCCACAACGTCTATAAATTTTTTCACTAATTTTTTCCTTCATATCATCAAACGAGATATTTCTATCAAATCTCATTGCTACTTGTTTGCGACATTCAAATATACATCCCACAGTTGTTGTTAAAATTTCTCCATCGAAATAAACGCATACAAAAACTGATTCTCCATTTTCGATACTAGATCTGTAAAAAAAAAATTTCAAATTTCTTAAAACTGTTTCAAAATGTAAACAAAATACATAAAAATTGCAAATTTACAATATTACAATATTCATACAAAAAATTGCAATATTCATACAAAATTATAATATTACAACATTCATACAAAAAAATATAATATTCATACAAAATTACAAAATTACAATATTCATACAAAAAATTTGCAATATTCATACAAAACTATAATATTATTACAATATTCATACAAAAAATTACTAATCCAAAACTATAAATACAAATTTAATTATAAAATAATTACAATATTCATACAACATTACAATATTCATAAAAAAATTATAATATTCATACAAAAAATTTAAAATATTCATACAAAATTCTAATCTAAACTATAAACACTAAATATAGATAATTTATAATTAATAATTAATAACATAAAATTCACAATATTTTCTAAAATATATACTAAAAAATTCACAAACTATAAACTTATTAAATTATAAACAAAATTATTTATTAAAAAAATACATTACCTTTTTTATAAACTTTCTTCTTCTTCTTCTTCTCCTTCTCCTTTCTCTCTTTTTTTTTTCTCTACCGTCTGGAGCTCGGTTCATTTGCTATTACTTATAGCAAAAATAAAATTGTTTTGAAGGGACATTTCAATGGCATGGCAGCAGCAGCAGACCATGGGGGGGGCAGAGCCATTGGCGCCTGGCTACCAGGCTCCTTCATTGGCGCCTACTTGATAGGCGCCAGCCGACCCGACCATATATTGACTCGTATTTTTTTAAAAAAAATATTAAAAAAATATAAAATTATATTTTAATAATTTTTTTATTATTTTATTCATTGGCGCCTATCTAATAGGCTCTAATGAAAAAGTAACCTATTTTGGTAAATTTTTTTTCTGACATACTATTTCAGTAATTTTTTTTTTCTATCCTAATTAGGTAAAAAACCCAGAATGTTCTAGCAGAGGGACTTATACAGTACTGTACCCTTTCCTTACTATAGTGATCGTATTATTAAATGAGATTATCAAGATTTTAATGTATTATAATATTTCAATACTGTTAATAAAATTTTTGAATTGTTGTCACGGGTTAATAGGGTACCAATTCGGTTACAAAATTACGAAAGTATCATTTCGTAATTAAAATAAGTCATATTATTTGAAAGTATTAAAGTATTTTCATTTTAACAAAAATCAAGAAAATTATGTCATATGGTGGTATTTAAATTCACGCAAATTGGATTAGTAAAACTTTAAATTTACTATTAAACCAAAGCTTTATTTGATTTTTTTAATGTTGTTAATTAATTTGGTATCACAAATCAACTCGACACTAACTCACAATTGATGACGAAACAATGATAAATAATTATATTGCGTTTAGTATTATTTATCTGATGTATTTATGTGTTTAAATATCGTTTTACTCATAATTTAATCTTTTCTCATTTTAGTAACGTACATATTTCATGTGTTATCTATATTATTATTTAAGCCTCTGATCGGAGGCGGAGCTAGAAAATTTTTTTGGCGGGGCCGGAATCAAATTGTATATTGTTACAATAGTAAAAATGCAATTTCATCATTTTGATAGCATATATATTTATAATTTTTAAATAGTTAAATTAATTTTTTATCATTTTTAGGGGGTCAAAATGTAATATTACCATTACTAATTTAAAATTTTATAAATTATAAAGGCCCTAAATTAAAATTTTATCATTTTAGGGCCCCCTGGGTCTCTACTAAGCTCCGCCACAGCCTCTAACTAAGTTGGTATCACAAGTCAATCAGATACCAACTTGATTAGGGAAATTATGAAAATGTTTTTCCATGAAATTTGAATCTGCATCAATTAAATTAATGAAATCTTAAATTTACCATTCAACTAACGTTTCATTTTAATATATTTTATATATTTTTATTTTAATATGTACAAATTATTATCTCCATTAGTTGTATATCTATATCTATACTTACTATTAATAAAATCGCTAACTAAGTTGGTGTCACGAGTCAACTGGGTACCAACTCGATTAGAAAAATTATGAAAATGCCCTTTCGTAATTAAAGTAAGCCATATTATTCGAAGGCATTTTAGTCTTTTCATTTTAACAAAAACCAATTAAAATTTGCATAGGGGGATTTGAACCCGCAATAATTGCATTAGTAAAATCTTAAATTTACCACTCAACCAAAACTTCATTTTAATATATTTTATGCATTCTTATTTTACTATGCACATTTTATTATATTCATCAGTTGTATATCTATATATACTTAATTTTAATAAAACCTCTAACTGAGTTGGTGTCATGAGTCAACCAAACACAAACTCGATTAGAAAAATTACAAAAATGTCCTTTCGTAATTAAAGTAATCGTATTATTCAAGTGTATTTTAGCCATTTCATTCTGACAAAAACCAATAAAAATTTGCATAAGGTGAAAATTGAACCTCACCAATTGCATTAGTAAAATTTTAAATTTATCACTCAACTGAAATTTCATTTTTGTATATTCTATACATTTTTATTTTAATATGCACAATTTACTATTTCCATCAGTTGTATATATGTACTATTAATAAAATCTCTGATTGAGTTGGTGTCACAAGTCAACCATACACCAACTCGGTTAGAGAAATTACGAAAATGTCTTCCGTGATCAAAGTCATATTATTCGAGGGTATTTTAATCTTTTTATTTTAACAAAAACCAATAAAAATATGCATATGGTGCGGGTTGGACTCGCTCTAAATGTATTAGTAAAACTTTAAATTTATCACTCAATCAAAACTTCATTATTTATTATATGTTATTTTTAAACACATATTTATATTCTAAATCAGTAGTTTATACACATGCACGTGTGATGAAACTTTTAATATATTTAATGTTAGAATGTTTAATTAATTTTTTAAAATGATATTTTAAAAATATTTTATACTCGTATTTCAATATTTAAATTTAAATTAAAAATATATATATGAAGAAGATTCTCTTGATTATATATAACTAACTTTTATGCAAAGGCTTAACTTGACAATTTTTTTTTTAATTTGGCACCTAATTTTTTTTATTTAATTTAGTATCTAAATTTAAATTTTTCTATTATGATACTTGAGCATTTTTGGGTTCAATTTGGTGTGTGAACTTGAACATTTTTCCTAATTTACTACTCAACTTGTCAAATGTATACAAATTACTCCAATATATTAATAATGCTATTATTTCGAGGTAATTAAAATACTGATATGTAACAGGTGTCATGAAAATTCTTTTTTTATTTTAAATGTTTCATTATGACTGATATGTAACAGGTGACATGAAAATTCTTTTTGTATTTTAAATGTTTCATTACACTTAGTTTAATTTTTTAAATTTAATATAATGAATTTATTTTATTTTGAGTTTTTAAAACTCTTGTTTACTTTTTTGATATCCCTTTGTTAAGCAAATTTGAGCAAATTATTATCAAAACAAAGGAAACTTCGTATAAATGTAATCATTCATGCATTCCATGTCATCCACCACATGTTGTTCATACATTAGCCATTTTTGTCCCTTTATAAAAGAAACTGACATCTATAATGTTTTGGGTAATTTGTAACATTTGACAAGTTTAGTTACCAAATTAGACAAAAAAAACCTGAAATACCAAATTAGGAAAAAAAGAGAGACTAATTTAGGTACCACCAAATTGGACCAAGAAAAATCTTATGTACTAAATTAGAAAAAAAATATAAGTTCAGATACCAACTGTTATATTAAACCTTAATACAAAATATAAACTTGAAACTTTAAATTCTAAACCTTAAAGTTTTAAACTTGATAAAAGTATCATGGATGCCCTTGTATTAGGAGTCAGATTGCATTTTACCCCTCTACTTAAAAATGAGTAAATTAGTCCCTATACATTAAATCAAAGAGTGAATTAATTCTTCTATTATCTATTGCTATTGTTAAAAATTGGTCATTATACATCAGCATGAGGTACACAACCGTACTAATTTTTAACAATAGAAATGATGAATTTTTTAATAAAAAATGTCCAATTTTTTCCTTAATAAATTATTTTACTCGTTTTTAAAATAGAAAACAAAACGTAATGATACAAAAACTTCCATAATACTTTTACGTTTTTAAACTCTATACATAAAAATATGAAATCATGGAAGGAAACAAACAGAAAAAGGAAGTGCTTCCTGATACCCAGAATGATGACCAAATCCACCTCGAAGTAGCCAAACAGCCAAGTGATCCTTTTCACTTTGGCTTTTGATTCCATATTTTGGAACATACGGCGAGTAATTATGACCAAAATGAATGAACGAATGAACCCACCACCTTCATTGCTTGACCCCATGCCCCATGCCCCATGCCATGGTGAGAAGAAACAGATAAATTGCTCAAGCATTTTTTTTGTATTCTTTTAGCTTTTGTTTTTTTTATGATAAATGTAACGAAATTATCTATCTATATTTCTTTTTATTTATACATAATATCAGAAGATTATGATCGTTGTAGTAGGATCTGCAAAAGTGGATTGTTTACTATTACATCGAATTTATTGAAAAATTTGGTGGGATCAATGAGATATATACACAAGATCTTGGCATGACACACTGCAGACTAGCTAACATTGAAATAACAGTGCCAGTGGCCCCCCAGACATTAAAGTTCTGCTCATTTTATACACTATTTTCTTTCATCCTTGTCCATTCAAAATAGTTATTTATGATCATATAATGTAATATATTATTAATTATCTTTTTAATTATGCATTCAGGTCATTTTCTTTCTACTCCAACGTTTCTTTTTTAAATAAAATCATACTCATTAAAAAAAAATATTGGAAGACAGTGCACAACTATACCTAAGCCAACAGGCTTACCTTATATACATTTGTCTAAACCCTTCGTTTTCATCCAAATGCTCCAATCTATCAGCATTGACAATACCAACAATAGAAGGACAACCAATACAATCATAATAGTTCGCTTTCAATAAAGCCACTCTTGCCAATGTATGAGCTACTTTATTAGCGTTCATACGAATCCAATGGACAAGTAAAGAATAAAAATCTGAAATAATATGATGACAATCCAATAATAATATCTCGGAATCAGAAATGCCCTCAGCTTTTAGAAGAGAGAGCTTGTCACAGCCTTTGGCTATCGGTTTCAAGAACAATGTCATCCACGTAGCATGATCGAAGCAAAGACAGAGCCTCATTAGCTGCCAAAATTTTTACCATGAAAGGATCAGCCTTCCTCATTATGCACAATTGTGCCCCATCCCATATGCCCACCATGTACATAGGTGTTGCTTTGTTAACCTAAAATAATAGTTTTAGTTGAACCAATGTTTGATCTTTGATAAAGTTAATACCTCTATGAATATGTGTTGGTTTTAATATTATGTTGTGACATTTTGGATGGTATTTAAATGGCATAGTTGTACATGAAATGGAATGGAAAAGTGTTTGTTTTGAAAGGCTAAAAGGCATAATTGTATAAGTTGAATTGGTATGTTTGAGTGCCAAATTGTGGCATATTGGGTTGATTGATTTGAATTGGTTTATGTGTGATGTCTGGTATGTTTTTGAAGTGATCTTGTGTAGGTAAATGTGTTCAATTATGCACCAAATGTGCAAATGGCTTAATTTGTTCCAAAAACAAAGTTTTCGTCTGACAACCACATTTTCTCGTCGCAACGCTGGCCGACAATATGTGATGTCGCGACATCGAGTGGCCTGATGTCGTGATATGACAAACTATTTGGCAACGCCACGACGTTGACCCTGAATTTTCAAAACTTTATAATTTATTCCTATTTCGTGCTCAAGTGAATAAAAGAGCTTTTATAAGCTCGATTAAGGCCCAAAGTTAATTGTATATCATATTATGAACATGTTTAAGACATGCATGTTTGTTTAAATCATATAATTAAAATATGTTTTACGATAGTTGCTCCGGCAATGGATGTAGCATCCTGTAACTCGGACCCAACGATTGGGTTTGGCAAAGGGTATTACAATATTTGTGTCCTATGAGTTCCCATTAGAAATAAATCACAAGCTTTTAGATGAGCATACCCCTCAATTAGGACGACATCCACTAAAAATTGTCATCATCATTAATTCAAGGATCATTAAAAATTTTAACTTTACTCCGATGCTTTTTTAGGGTGAATAAAGTTTGACATTTAGTCATAATTAAGGTGATAGAAATTAAATCCACTTAAGGGTAAAGTTAAGAATTATGTGAAGGGAGATGAGATAAAACTAAAAAAAAAAATAGAGGGTCCCAAGCTGAAAACTTTGTCGTGAAAGTGGCTTAAATTGAATTTTTAATGTACAAGCCCAATTTTTAGCCCAATCCCACTATCCAAAATTTGACCCGGGCCCATACCAGCAAAACCCTCTACCCAATACAACCCAAAAACCCTACCTAAACCTACCCAACTCAATTAACCCCCCAAACCCAACTAGCCTAACCCAAATTTTACAGCCCAAATTCGGGGCCCAAATCCCCAAAAGTCAAGCTAGGGTTTCAGAAAAGAAACCCTAGCGCCGCAGCTTTCTGCCTCTAGCTCTGCTGGCCGCCGCATACGTCCCATCACCGCGCCACCGACGCCTCCACTTGCACCTGCAACAGAAATGACAAGAACATTAAAGAAACAAGTTGTAATGGCTATAAAAGCCAAACAAAAACAAATTGTAAAGGGGTTCGGCCTCGATTTTTATAAAAGAACAGAAAGAAAAAGGTTGAACATTTTTTTGCTCAGTTTTATCTTTTCTTTTGCTTACTGTTTTTATTTCTTTCAAGTTTATTTATTTATTTTTAACTTGAAAACATAAAGAAAAATAATAAAGGAGAAGGCTTTTTACCTTTTTTACCTGCACCGCGCCGGACGTGGAGGAAGGCGAGCGGTTTCGCCCTTTTTCGGGTCTTTGGCCTTTGTTTCACGAGATTCGGCCCCAGATCCGTGCCTAAGAGGCACTCAGCTTTGAACTAGGATAAAAAAGATCTGATTTTGAGACGTCGGCCACCGCACGCGGCGGTGCTACGCCGGAGGCCGGGCCGGACCGGTGGCCGGATTCTGGGGAAGAAGATGAGAGAGGAGAGAGTTTTGAAATTTTATTTTTTAAAATAGAAGGGCTGAATGGATTTTTTTCAGAAAATTTGGGCTTAAATGCTGATATAAAACGGCGCCGTTTTGATATGGCCTGACCCGCGCGTCGACCCGACCCGCCTAGAGGATCCGCGTGTTTTCGACCGAAGGGCTAATTGCATCTTTAGCCCTTCCGCTTTTAAATAATCTTGCAATCTGGTTTTTTTTGGTTTTTAAATTCGCCCTGAAATCTATTCTGATTTACAATTTGGTCCAACCTGAAGCGCAGTGTTTTGGTGAGTGGGAATATTTCCCATTTTGGTCCCTCCATTTTTACTCGTGTTGCATTTGGGCCCTAATTTGCTTTTCTTTTTAAATTTGGCTATTAAATTTTACTTTTCTCTCGATTTAGTCCCTTTTGTTTTTTTTATTTTCGATTTTGCCCCGTGTTGTTGCTTTTACTTCGATCTAGTCCCTTTTTAACACTTTTATTATTTTCTTCATTATTTTAGCGTATTATCATTTATTATTATTATTATTGCTTTTATATAAATAGGAGTATATATTTTTTATATTTTTATATATTTATATACATACTTTTTATATTTTATGATAGTTATATACGTATATACGTATATATGTACATATTTACTTATATATATATATATATATATTTTATAATGCATATATGCATATATTTTTCTTGTTTTTATAAATTAACGTACATACTTGTATTTTACATATCTTTGTATTTTATAATCTATATACATATACATGTAAATACTTATATTTTTATATCTTCTAATTCATATATATTTTTTCATTTTTTTATAATTTTATGTATACATACTATACATATTTCCCTTAAATATACATGTACATATACATGTTCATATTTTATAATTTTCATCTATTTTCCTTTATTGTTTTGTATGATCATTTACTATGTATTTATATGTCTATTTTTTATGCTTCAGTTTATTTATTTATTTATTTATTTGCTATGGAATGTATGATTTATTTATTATTCGTTCTGTTCATTTTTTTATTTTACATAATCATGTTTATTATTCCGCCATGCACATGAATATCATATTTTAAAAAAGGGAAATATTTCCAAATAGGGCAATATTTTGCGTTTGGAAATTCGAGGAACGTGCCCTAAGGTACTGGGTTTCGATTTCTCGTTCGACCAAATAGCTAAATATCCTTTTGAAAACTTTTCAAAAATAAGGCAATGTTTTGCGTTTGGAAATTCGAGGAACGTGCCCTAAGGTACTGGGTTTCGATTTCTCGTTTAACCAAATTGTCAAATATCCTATTGAATTTAAACTCATGCCATTCGAATTTTTTTTAAAAAAAAGGATCGTATTTTAAATTTCTTTAAAGTTTTCAATGTTCGACACTAAGACATCAGGTAATCGGCTAGGTACCAATTTTGGGCGTTACGGGGGTGCTAATCCTTCCCCGTACGTAACCGACTCCCGAACCCGTTTTCTAAATTTCGCAGACCAAAATTGTTGTTTTAATAAAATCCACTCGTTTATTAAAAGCAACTACTTTTCAAGGTGATCCAATCACACCTTAATAAAAGATTGGTGGCGACTCCCGTTTTCATTTTCAAAATCCAAGTCGACCCCGTTTTCAACCAAAAAATGGTGTCAACAGCTTGGCGACTCCGCTGGGGACAAACACGAGAGTCAAGCCATGAGTTGATTACTTTTTGTCTTTTTGTCAAAAATCAAAAACCTAGTTTAAATATACGATCCTTTCATTGTATTTTTATTTATCTTTATTATGATCTTCGTCATTGTGATTCATAATTGCTGTGTTTAAGTTCAGATTTATTTTTGCACATTGCATTGCATGACCGTTGGTCATACCCTTTTAAGTGAGAGTGAGAAGCTACGCCTTCGTGAGGTTTTCACCTCCGCATGGGATAGTGAATCGCTTTCGGGATACATCCGTACCTATGTCTTCGTGAGATTTTCATCTCCGCATGGCCATAGGGAAATGTATTCCCCTGAACTGAACTCAGTCCGTATGAGCCTATAATGGGTGAGGATCGAGGAATCTGCTGGTTCGGGTACCCTTACTTTAGAACCAACCCTCATATAGTAGACTTAGGAACTTAACCTAGGTAGAGCCACTCCAAACCCCTAGTATCTACCCGATTAGGTACTTTTTGTTTTCCTTGTTTGCTTCTGTTTTTTTTTTACTAACCGATCTTGTTTTGTTTTGATTATGATTGCATTGCATTTGCATTTTAGGAATGAGATATGGATTCAAATCCAATTACTAAATTAGAAAGCTTGTCATGGAATACGAATTCCATGATAAAGTGGAAAACAATACGACTTCCCAAACATATTCTGAGAAACACAAGAATGGCGAGGGAAGAGTTCGTGACCTTGCTTGGTGGCCTGGGGATTCGAGACGATTGTCCAAAAGCCTTTAACAAGCTGACGAGCCTTATGAAGATGGGCAGATGATGGATCGCGACCAAGATCAAGAAAATGAGCTAGCAATGGCATCTATTGGTGAGATTACCTCAAACATGCGGATGAAGAAAAAATCGATGTTGTTTCTTGGAATATGAGGGTGAGGTCGTACATGTATCCGTTTTATGTAAGGGAATTTGCTTTCTAGAAAAGTTTCCTAAATGTAATTGAATCAGAATCAACGTCTCTTTAGGCATTCATTTCATGCATTTGCATTACATTGCATCATATGCATTAGATTTTCACGAAGTGACCCTAATTATGTAAAATTATTTCAGCTAATCTGGAAAACCAATCAACCAAACATCCTTACGGTACTCGTCGCAAAGCCAAAGAAATGGATCAAAGATTAGAGAAACTGGAGCAAACGCAAAAAGAGATGCAAGACCAGTTACAGGTGCAAATGAAAGAACATATGGAAAAGATCCAGAAAGACATGGCACAAAAGATGAAGGAGTCTCAGGATGAACTAATGACTAAATTGACGCAATTAATAACCAAGGGAGTGGATAAAGGGAAAAATCCTGTGGTTTGCGATGAAGAAGGAAACAATGATGAGCAACTTTTTTCTCCAGGATACACGCCTCCGCAAGCGCAAATTCAGATTGAACCACATCCACGAAGATCTTCTGTTTCGATTAGACCTCAGCACTTTCAAGGTGACGCTTCAATACCGAAGAACCTTCAGGTCAGATCTGGTTCTAGTCCTGACGATAATCTGGTTGTCCCGGACTTCGATGAAGTAGCGGAGAAAGACAAGATGAAGGAGGAGTTACCAAAGCAGTTTGAGGAGAAATGGAAATGGATTGAAGAGAAGTTTAGGGCGATAGAAAGTGTCGACGGCTATCGTGGAATAGATGCGAAAGATCTGAGTTTAGTTCCAGATTTGGTACTTCCTTACAAATTTAAGATGCCGGAATTCGAGAAATATAATGGGACCAGCTGCCCAGAAGCTCATATTACTATGTTCTGTAGGCGTATGGCCGGATACGTCAACAACGACCAACTGCTCATACACTGCTTTCAAGATAGCCTCACAGGGGCAGCGTCTAAGTGGTACAATCAATTGACGCGTATCCAGATTAGCTCTTGGAGGGATTTAGCACAAGCCTTTATGAAACAATACAGTCATGTAGCTGATATGGTCCTTGACAGAATTACCCTTCAAAATATGGAGAAAAAGCCTAATGAAAGTTTTAGGCAATACGCACAAAGGTGGAGGGAGGTCGCTATCCAAGTTCAGCCGCCACTCCTAGAGAAAGAAATGACGATGCTCTTCATCAACACATTGAAGGCCCCGTTCATCACCCATATGTTAGGAAGTGCTTCGAAGAGTTTTTCAGACATAGTCATGAGCGGTGAAATGATTGAAAGTGCCGTGAGAAGTGAAAAGATTGATGCTGGAGAAAATAATAGGAGGTCAGACTTAAAGAAGAAGGAAAATGAGGTGAGCAATGTGAACACCTACAACAAATCGATTACACAGCCAAGAAAAGTGATTACTAGTCAGCAAGGTTCATCTAGACAAGAATCGTATGTGAAGCAAGGCACTGAGAACCTTCAATTCACGCCAATTCCGATGTCATATAAGGAGTTGTATCAAAGCTTATTCAACGCACGTATTGTCGCCCCTCTCTACACGAAACCTCCACAGCCTCCGAACCCCAAATGGCACGATGCGAATGCACAATGCGAGTATCATGCGGGAAATACGGGGCATTCCATAGAGAACTGCATAGCCTTCAAGAAACTGGTTGAAAAGCTCATCAACATGGGTGTCGTCAAGTTTGGTGACTCATCTAATGCAGAAAATTCGCCACCCGATCATGATTAACAAATGGGGTGAACGCAATATATGAGAAAGTGTTGGGAAGTTTTCACATCAATACCATATATGAAGGCATAATTGAAAAGGGATCTTATTAGGTGTTCGCCCTTATAAACCTGGGAGTGTTCTAAAGAAACCTTTGTAGTATTTAGAGCTTACTCAGAGTAATATTCAAAACACACTTGATGCTTTCAGCCTAGAGCAACAAGAAGTCTTTCGTGAAAAAGGCTTATGTCTGAACGTCATTATTTTAATGGAATGCATCTTTGCGATCTTTTGAACTAATATTTTTCATTGATTATTCTTTTATTCTTCCATCCAAATCATTCTTTCATTCATTCATAATCATACTGTGCAGATAATTATTCTTAAATTCATACATTCTTTATATATTATTTTGTACCTACAATAGGTCTCTGGATATCAACGACATGAATGACACTGCTACAGACTTAGAATCTCCTTTTGAGCGAGACATGTGTTTAGAGGGATCTCACGACTTTGAAGTTGACACAGAGCGTAGCTTATCTCCAAACTTGTTGAGGATGGTAGAACAAAAGGATAAACAGATCCTACCTCTCAGTGAATCATTAGAAATTGTGAGCTTGATAATAAAACCTGCACAACAGCACGATGTCAGAAATTTACAGTGCGAACGATGCAATTCTTTGCCGGGGCAATGCCTCTCTCGTTGAGTCAGCATAGCTTTACCCATTTGAAGTTGAGTTTCCATCCCTTCAAGATGTTGTTGGATTTTATCCTGATTAAAGATAGAGATCCAAGTTTTTCTGTCGTAGTTGCGTCCCAAAAGGGCTCTATGAAAGAAATCTGGTACCAAAGAAGGTTTCTCACATACAAGATGAAAGTGGAAGATCTTATGTGGAAGACTTTAGAATAACATTGATTCTGGTCGAAAAGCATGACCAGAACTTGCCTAATCTCATGAAATCAAAAAATCAAAAAATCAAAGTCAAAATAGGAAAAAGAAAAAAGGAGAGGCCAAGGCGAAAACCCACAAAGGGCGCTTTGACCAAAGGTGAATCTGAGTTGAAAACCCGAAAAAGGACGACTCAAATTTTGAGCACAATGGGGCATGGACATCACCATTATCGAAGACTTCTAATGGGCATTGTTTCATTTTGAGAGGCTACTTCATGAGCTAAAGGCATCGTATACCGATACAGAATTTCAGAGAAGAGAGTATTGGAGAATGCATTGAGGTTAAACAATAGCACGATAGCTGAAGTCTCAAATTAGCTCAGAAGTGGACACCACGATTCGTCACTGAAGTTCCTAGAGTTGAACATCAAAAATTGAAGGAAAATGACTGAGACTTACGAGGATCGATGTGAGAAATTACCATTTACCCTCATTGTTTGTCGAACATCGGTATTGGGGCAACACTTCTCTTTTTGGTTTACAGGATTGAGGTAGTTCTACCTATTAAAATCCCCTCGTTGCTTGTTGAAGGGATCCAATCGCAATGTGATTAGTTGGCCCTAGGAAAAGGGTTAAAAGCTATTCATCAGGGTCAGATGTACCATAAATAAATAATATGAGCCCATAATAAATATGCTCGTCTCAGAGAATTCCACAAGAGGGCTGGATGTTGAAAAAGATTCTTCCTTAACGAAAGGATTCTAAAGGGAAATGAATGCCAAACTAGGAAAGTCCCTATGTTGTAAAGAAGACCATTTCTAGAAGAGCACTGATCCTGAGTGAGATTGCTAATCCTATAAACTCGGATCCAGAAACACTTCGTTTAAAGAAGAAGGAAGGACCAAGGTGAAAACCTGCAAAAGGGCACTTTGATTCAAAAAAAAAAAGAAGAAGAAGATGAAAAAATGAAAAATGAAAAAGTAGAAATGGAGAGGCTAAGGGGAAAACCCGCAAAGGGCACCTTAGGCCAAAGGGGATTTGAGTTGAAAACCCGAAAGGGGCGGCTCAAATACTGATCAAAATGGGGCATGAGGTGATATAAGCTGCTCAAGTTTTGTTCATATTGAGGCATGTGTTGATCTTGCCATGCCTGAATCAACAGGAAAGGATAGGCGACATCTTGAGGGCATCGACAGAGCATTGTAGATCTCCTAAACACATGTCCAACTCAAAAGGGTCTTCAGAAAGTTTGTATAGAGAAGTTCAAGCTGTGATATCTGGGGCACCCAATTCTCATGTTATTTGTTGTTCTTGGAATACTTTTTTTTTCTTTCCAAGATATACATTCCCAATTAATTCTTTTGTTGTCCTTCTTCACTATTTTCGATAATTTGTTCTTTCGAGCTATGCTCAGAACCAACTTTATTCTTATCCATTGTTATGACTTTTTTTTGCAAGCATTGGAATAATGATTAATGGACTAATAAAACTTTCACAAAGGAAGTTTTGCATATTACTCTGAAAAGTTTCTAAATAATACAGGAACCTGAAACAGGACTATTGTTTAGAACATGCCAAATTTGAAGGTTGGAAATTTGAGAAGGAAGAGTCTAAGTTTGGACTTTCTCTTTGGATTTTGTTGACAAATGCATTGATTGAACAAAAGGACAAGATGTCGTGTCAATGAAAAAGCTTAAATAAACAAGCAAGCAATGATCACTAGGCAATAGGAAGAGGTTACCTCGGAGAAGAGAGCCTTCATTTGTGCATGAGTCTTTGAAACGACACCCTGGAAATGGTGTAAGGGGGACCAGAAAGATTAAGATCCTATATCATTGAATTGTGATAAAAGAGGATTGAGGAAAAACCATATTTCTACCCTTGGATTGTAGAGGGAGAATGATGGTACAAATTTTGTGCCCTAATGGATTAAACTTTAAGGTTTACAGTGGGGGGCAACCAGATTAAGTGTTTCTTTGGATATACCAGACGAGCAAAAAGGCGTTGTAGTACGTCAGTGATAAAACCTTAATAAGTTTTACGTGATGTTAACCTAAGCATTAAGGAATCATCTTCATGACATTTTGCATTCATTCAAATGTCATTCATACATATCTAGTTAGGAGCATTTGATTCATTCTGATTATGTCATCCTAATCACTAGGCACAATTAGGTTCATAAAATAGAACATACAGGTCATGTTCCCCAGGGGACAGATCAATGAAGTTACAGATCTTGCCTTCTTGTATTGACAGCGAAGCAGGTCGAAGACACAAACCTTGCCTCTCTCGGTTGTGATGGAACTGGTTGAAGACAAAAGATCTTTCCTTCCTGCATTGACAGCGAAGCAGATCGAAGACACAAACCTTGCCTCTCTCGGTTGTGATGAAGCTGGTTGAAGACAAAAGATCTTGCCTTCCTACATTGACAGCGAAGCAGGTCGAAGACACAAACCTTGCCTCTCTCGGTTGTGATGGAGCTGGTTGAAGTTAAAGATCTTGCCTTCTTGTATTGACAGCGAAGCAGGTCGAAGACACAAACCTTGCCTCTCTCGGTTGTGATGGAGCTGGTTGAAGACAAAAGATCTTTCCTTCCTGCATTGACAGCGAAGCAGATCGAAGACACAAACCTTGCCTCTCTCGGTTGTGATGGAGCTGGTTGAAGACAACAGATCTTGCCTTCCTTCATTGACAGCGAAGCAGATCGAAGACACAAGCCTTGCCTCCCTCGGTTGTAGTGGAGCAGATCAAAGATGGTGAATCTTATCTTCCCAATACAGTGGAGAAGCAGATTTAAGCCATTAGTCCTATCACCCTAAGCAGTAGTGGAGTAGGTCAAAGACTGTAGATTCTGTCCCCCTAAGCAGTAGTGGAGCAGATCAACAATAACGAATCTTACCACAAACCTCATCCTCCTGAAGTCGCAGCAGAGTGGATTGAAGCCACAAGTCATATTTCTTTTTGAAGTTGCAGTGGAATGGATTGAAGCAACACGACCCAGTGAACTGAAATAAAGCTACTTGAAATGAATCGTCAAGAGAGGTCAAGACTCGGTGAGACTGGGCAAAATTGGGCTTTCTTAATCTTTGCTCTGTTATCGTTACACGACAACGAGCAAAGAGGGGCAGCTGTACAAGCCCAATTTTTAGCCCAATCCCACTATCCAAAATTTGACCCGGGCCCATACCAGCAAAACCCTCTACCCAATACAACCCAAAAACCCTACCTAAACCTACCCAACTCAATTAACCCCCCAAACCCAACTAGCCTAACCCAAATTTTACAGCCCAAATTCGGGGCCCAAATCCCCAAAAGTCAAGCTAGGGTTTCAGAAAAGAAACCCTAGCGCCGCAGCTTTCTGCCTCTAGCTCTGCTGGCCGCCGCATACGTCCCATCACCGCGCCACCGACGCCTCCACTTGCACCTGCAACAGAAATGACAAGAACATTAAAGAAACAAGTTGTAATGGCTATAAAAGCCAAACAAAAACAAATTGTAAAGGGGTTCGGCCTCGATTTTTATAAAAGAACAGAAAGAAAAAGGTTGAACATTTTTTTGCTCAGTTTTATCTTTTCTTTTGCTTACTGTTTTTATTTCTTTCAAGTTTATTTATTTATTTTTAACTTGAAAACATAAAGAAAAATAATAAAGGAGAAGGCTTTTTACCTTTTTTACCTGCACCGCGCCGGACGTGGAGGAAGGCGAGCGGTTTCGCCCTTTTTCGGGTCTTTGGCCTTTGTTTCACGAGATTCGGCCCCAGATCCGTGCCTAAGAGGCACTCAGCTTTGAACTAGGATCAAAAAGATCTGATTTTGAGACGTCGGCCACCGCACGCGGCGGTGCTACGCCGGAGGCCGGGCCGGACCGGTGGCCGGATTCTGGGGAAGAAGATGAGAGAGGAGAGAGTTTTGAAATTTTATTTTTTAAAATAGAAGGGCTGAATGGATTTTTTTCAGAAAATTTGGGCTTAAATGCTGATATAAAACGGCGCCGTTTTGATATGGCCTGACCCGCGCGTCGACCCGACCCGCCTAGAGGATCCGCGTGTTTTCGACCGAAGGGCTAATTGCATCTTTAGCCCTTCCGCTTTTAAATAATCTTGCAATCTGGTTTTTTTTGGTTTTTAAATTCGCCCTGAAATCTATTCTGATTTACAATTTGGTCCAACCTGAAGCGCAGTGTTTTGGTGAGCGGGAATATTTCCCATTTTGGTCCCTCCATTTTTACTCGTGTTGCATTTGGGCCCTAATTTGCTTTTCTTTTTAAATTTGGCTCTTAAATTTTACTTTTCTCTCGATTTAGTCCCTTTTGTTTTTTTTTTATTTTCGATTTTGCCCCGTGTTGTTGCTTTTACTTCGATCTAGTCCCTTTTTAACACTTTTATTATTTTCTTCATTATTTTAGCGTATTATCATTTATTATTATTATTATTGCTTTTATATATATAGGAGTATATATTTTTTTATATTTTTATATATTTATATACATACTTTTTATATTTTATGATAGTTATATACGTATATACGTATATATGTACATATTTACTTATATATATATATATATTTTATAATGCATATATGCATATATTTTTCTTGTTTTTATAAATTAACGTACATACTTGTATTTTACATATCTTTGTATTTTATAATCTATATACATATACATGTAAATACTTATATTTTTATATCTTCTAATTCATATATATTTTTTCATTTTTTTATAATTTTATGTATACATACTATACATATTTCCCTTAAATATACATGTACATATACATGTTCATATTTTATAATTTTCATCTATTTTCCTTTATTGTTTTGTATGATCATTTACTATGTATTTATATGTCTATTTTTTATGCTTCAGTTTATTTATTTATTTATTTATTTGCTATGGAATGTATGATTTATTTATTATTCGTTCTGTTCATTTTTTTATTTTACATAATCATGTTTATTATTCCGCCATGCACATGAATATCATATTTTAAAAAAGGGAAATATTTCCAAATAGGGCAATATTTTGCGTTTGGAAATTCGAGGAACGTGCCCTAAGGTACTGGGTTTCGATTTCTCGTTCGACCAAATAGCTAAATATCCTTTTGAAAACTTTTCAAAAATAAGGCAATGTTTTGCGTTTGGAAATTCGAGGAACGTGCCCTAAGGTACTGGGTTTCGATTTCTCGTTTAACCAAATTGTCAAATATCCTATTGAATTTAAACTCATGCCATTCGAATTTTTTTTAAAAAAAAAGGATCGTATTTTAAATTTCTTTAAAGTTTTCAATGTTCGACACTAAGACATCAGGTAATCGGCTAGGTACCAATTTTGGGCGTTACGGGGGTGCTAATCCTTCCCCGTACGTAACCGACTCCCGAACCCGTTTTCTAAATTTCGCAGACCAAAATTGTTGTTTTAATAAAATCCACTCGTTTATTAAAAGCAACTACTTTTCAAGGTGATCCAATCACACCTTAATAAAAGATTGGTGGCGACTCCCGTTTTCATTTTCAAAATCCAAGTCGACCCCGTTTTCAACCAAAAAATGGTGTCAACATTTAACTTTCAAAAGGGGCCAAAATTGTAAATTTTTTCACTAAAAAAGGCTAAAAAGGCTTGACTTGAATTATTTACATTAGAGAGACATTAAAAGTGCAATTATACCATTCAACCAAGGAAGCAAACCCCTTTCTTGTGCTTATACCTTTGATTTAAAAACCTTAATTCAATCATCCACATTGCTAGTATTTATCATCAGTTGTTAAACAATGCCGTGTCTAACCCGACCTCTGATCATTTCCTTTCTATTCTTTTCGTTCTTAAATTTCCTACCAAGAAAGCAAATGAGCAATCAAAGTGTTTTCACCTGTACTGGGAAATTTCATAGAAAAGCAATAAGACAGTGATGTGAAGAATTAGAAGAAAAAAAATGAAAGCGAACAATAGTTCAAAAACTAGTAGACTAAATGACCAACACCATTGATTAACATTTAACATTATATTCGACAATATCTAAAGCTCATATTACTGCAACATATGTGGTCATTTGAAAGCGTTACAGTCTCCAAGAGGCTAATTCTAGGGGACATTAACTATGTCGAGTTATGGTATTTGGGTCGTTATCAGTTCGGTAGCTCGATGATTCTTTACAACAATGTTTATGCATAAACTGAACCTTTCATGTATGTATGTGTGTATATATATATATTGTGTGGCTTGTATTCGTAAAGGGTCACAATGTATGGCGCCCAAGACTACATTCAAAAGTGATCCCGGGGATTGGTTGATTTTGTTTTTGTTATGGTCAAGTCTTTGTTTGTTCACTAGTCTGCAATTTGACAATTCCTTTTCAATTCTTTTGATGGCTGAAATGAATTGGGATATAAGTAGGTGCAAATACGTGAATCTACCATTTGAGTTACGAACTATCGTCCATCAGCTCTTTAAGGGGTGAAGCGGTTGACAAAACAAAAAGGTCAAATTAAATCATACCGTAAATAACACATAGTCACCTATTAAAAAGAAATAATCATCCGTGCATAACAAGATCTGAACTTGTGCCCCTTAAATTACAACTATAAGCGTATATGCCCACCACTCAACTAAGTGAAACAAAATCCCAACTTAACTTAAAACAATATCAACCAATTGAAGAATTCATCAATTCTAATTGGGCAACAATTAGAAAATCGAACCTCCTTACTATATCTTTTGATGTGGGCGTAATGATATATTTCATAATTATTGATGTAATAAATATTAATACAATATGACGGGAAATATTTTAAAAACCCCATAAAAATGAATATATACATATATAATAATGATTGTGAAGTCACTATATTAAATCCCATTCCCAAGCAAATCAGGCAACACCAATCCCTGAATTTGCCCACCGTTGTCTTTGTTTTAACATCGGCTGACCCATGCTTTCCATATTTCCTTGTCACAAACCAGAGCTACGTATCGATTCATGCTTTCCATCTTTCCTTGTAACAAACGAGAGATACGTATCGATTAGGGCACCTGTGGTTGCACTATTTGATAGTTTCCAGTCCCATCATGAATCTTGTTGTCACCATTGACAGAAGAAAATTACACTAACAGATGTAATAATAAAAATACTATGAACACCTTGACAATCGGATTATATTTTATATTTCCTATTCAGAAAATAAATAAGATAATCTATATCCGTTACATCAAAAAAAAATCTTATTCATTTATACAGTTAAAAACTAACTAGATTGATAAGATAATTACATGCAACATATTAATATACAAGAACTAGTTTTTAATAATAAAAACGAAAGATTTTTTAACAAAATACTAACTTCCTATTTGATCTAATGTATAAATACCAATTTGTCAAATTATTTTAGTAAATGAAGATATTACAATTCAACTCTCACCACAAATACTCCAAAATACTTTTACTTTAACCCTTTTAAAACTTTCCCAACAATCAAGGTCTACCTAGATTCGAATCTTGCCAAATATTCCCATATGATGAATGGTTCATTAGCTCTTTTCGAAACCTGTGACATGCAATGACTCTTTCTTTAATTACATTTTCATGATATCAACCTTTCTAACTTCAATCCTTCCTTCCATCTTTATGGGAAGTTTTTATCTATACTTAAAATCGGATTAGTTCAAATCCTTAAATCTACTAATATTATTTTCTTTCATTCACAAAACTTGACCCAACGAGAGTTATTATCTCAATGTTCAAATTTTATCGAAGGCGATTACTTCCCTAAACATTTTAAGAATAAGAAAAAGATCGGTAATTAACTAAACTGTTTGATCTAATTTTTTTTAAAAGAACTCATAAAAATAGGGGAAATTTCTATAAAATTGATTAACACAAAAGCGGTAAAATCCAACCCAATTTTTGGTTTTATGCTGGATTTTTGGACTAATAAGTTGGAAAAATATTTAAAAAAAGTTGTTCAATTGGTTTTTTGATGATTCAATGGCGATTTCTAGCGGTTTGCTCAAAACCCAATCTAATATCAACCGGCACACCAGTCGACTCTCAGCCCGACACGCCAATCAATTCCCAGCCTGACTGCTCAAAACCCAATCTAATATCAACCAGCACACCAGTCGTTCCCTAGCCCAAGTGACCAATTCCAACAACATTGCTCTTGATCCACTCTTGGACCAGGGTCTAAACTTCCAGCATCCACCTCCATCGATGCTGGCGATATCAACAGCATATTTTTAGGGGTGGAAGATGAAAGTAGATGGCAATGCTTGAGGCAAGGAAACCAATAGAAAAGGAAAACAACTGGGATAGATGTTGTTCCACAAGTTGAAACAATGAATACTATAAGAGTTTGGAACTGCAAGAATTGTTTTTGGTTGAAAAAAGAAGTAAAGGTAGAGGAAGAAAAGGACTTATGTGAGAAGGGTTAAAAAAATTTAATGTTTGAATCCCAATTATTGCTAAGCTAAGCTGAACAATCGATTGAGCCTTAACGCTCAATAACTTAGTTACGGCCATCACTTGCGCGCACTGAACTGCATATTTTCTTCCAAGTTAAGAGTTTAGAAAAGTTATTGATAGTAATAAGAGTTGTATAAAAGAAAAACCTAAACAGCCTTTTACTTTGGCCCTGTTTAGTGGAATATCTGAAGGGTTAGTAGGGATCAAAGTATGAGGGAGTGTCCGTATTTAGCATTGCTTTTGACTGTTCAAAAGTAATTGTTTTTGCAGCAAAAACAATGCTAAACAAGAGTTTTTGCCATTCAAAACTGGCAAAATACTTCTAAAGAGTGCTTTTGAAGCCAAACGAAAGAACTGGCTTGAAGAGTTTATTTTAGGCAATTGCGATTGTGAACGGCTATACCGGGCAACATGTATGAGTAGACAGAGCTCTCAGGGCAGCTCCCCTTCCACACCAGTTTCTTCTTCTCTCCTTTTGCATATGTTTTATTGAAGATTGAGTTGTCTATTGTACCCACTTTTCACCTGAAGAAGAGTTTCAGTTCATGGATGATAAATAAATGTGAGGTATACAAACATGTAATGTAAAACATTGTCTCAAACAAACTTACAATTTTTTTACATAAAAATGAAGTGGCAGGCAAAAAGTTAAAGTTTTACTTGACCGTGGCTCGAAGCATCGAGAACTGCCATCATCTTCAAGCTTTTTGCACCGGATATTGCTGGTCTTTTTTCCTTGGTCTTCATCCACCAAGTTCTGATCTGACACCTCTATGAAAGATCAAATACTAAAACTAAGCAAAAATTAATAAATTAAAACTCTAATCATTCTTATCTAAATATATTCCACAGTAATCAGGAAAATGATGAATGTTCATGGCAAAGTTCACACATAAGTTCAAAAGTATACACGAGTTCAGTTAGCATGGAATACTGAAACTTGTATTAGAAATGAATAAAGAGAAGATATATATATACCAGCAGATTGAAGCCTAATTAGATTTACCAGCAGTACAGCTACCCAAGCTGTGATTGCAGAATTGATATATGGGATGCTGCCCTGAACTACTTGCTGATTAGTGAGTTGTATTACTTCTTGAGTAGATGTAGATTCCATCATTGGGCACCACAATTTCTCTCGGAAGAGGAAATGTAGTTGAGCTGCTTTTGCCTGCAGGTGTAAGTGATGTAACCGTGAACATCCCATGATATCACAAGAATCAGCGGGTGCTGCCGAACAAAGGGTCATTACTCTGATAGTTTATCTTTCGGTCTGCAGTCATCTTGTAGAACCAAAATCTGACAAGATAACTATATAAGTTATTGCACAAAGCAATTAATTGAAATAAAAACAACATGTGAAGATAATAAGCAGATTAAGGGTCCGACCTGATGGGAAAATCTATGACCTTTTGCTGGAAGTTGTGGGGTTGCACAAGGCTCCCACGTTTTCTCTTCTCAGTGAGAGCCATGCAAATTCGTAGAACTATGCAACTGCTTAAGAAATGATGCTTCTAAGAAATCAAGATAAGAGTTGCATTTGCTTCTCATTTGTCCAAACCATAGTTTGATCCTGCAGAGTTAAAAATTAAAACAACAAAGGAGAACGTTAGAGCTAAACACACAAGGAAAAGAGAGCTATAGCTATAAAGAGAAAAGCAAACAACAAATATTGGCAGAGAAAAAATCTAATAATTTAAGTAAGCTTAACTAATAAAGAACAAAGAGATTCCTACAACAAGAGGACATTCTTTAACTTACCATCCAATCCAAAGTGACTTCAATCAGCTGAAGAATCATTCTGCTAGGTTTTACCCAATTGTCCTCACCTTTTTGGATTTCTCAGATAGATTTATCATTAGCAAACAGATGAATAAGGTGCTGAACAAATAATTAAGCCTAGGTTGGGAGGCTAGCTAGTGCAAGAGAAAGTTGTAATACTAACTGAAGGAATCCAGTATTGAAGTTGTTCAAGGAAAATATACATTGATAGCAAGTGAAGAATTAATAAGCAAGGCAATTTAATAAGGAACCTAATCACCTCCAGAAGAATCCCTTACTAAATGAATTAAGGAAGTGATGATATCATACTCGCAATGAGGGAGTTATCGCGTTCTGAAAATGTTGAGAGAGAACTATATTTTTGTGATCATTAAAAATATTTGTGTAATTCTTTCTCAAGAGAATAATCAACTCCATGACCCTAGAATGATGTATGAAAGCTTTCAAAGTGGTCGTGTGAGTGCTGCCAGTGACAGAGACCTTGCTGCCATGTTGAAGAGTGGTGAGGAATGGCTGTGTTCAGGAATCAAGTTCACATGGTGTAGAAAGAGAGGCTGTCTGGGCAGATTGAGAAGGAATTCCAATAGAGAAGAAAGAATATTGAGAGTTGCATTTATTAATGGAGACACCTCATTCAAATGAGACTTGGAAAGCAAGATAGGGCCAAAACGGAAAACAGGAAGAAGACCACATGAGTAGTTCAGGCAGGAATTTCTTTTGACTATCTGGTGCCATAGCTTCGTAGTATAATGATCCATAGACACAGCAATGAGGGGAACTGATAAAAGAAATATCAAGTAAGACAATTTAATAATCATTAAATCCAAGCGAACACTCTTCTTCCATTAAGGTTGTCTTAATACACTATTTGTATTTAAATGCTTAGTATTGGCAAGCAGAATAATGCATAGCCTTTCCACACACACACACAAAAAAAGCCCTTGAATTTTAACCTCAGCAATCAGCATATATCTTCAAGATTGATGGCATATAAACAAGAATCCGGAATAGATTATCCACTCAACCTTTGCTCCGAATCCACCATTGTATTTGTGGACTCGTCCAATGGTAAACAGCTACTGTCTAAACTTTGAAAAAGTTTCTGAAGCATAAAGAACAAGAAAAGAAAAAATTATACCATTCAAAAACTATCAGTGACCAATCTTGAACAAAATTGCAGCCAATTCTATCTAGATAAAGTGAGAAATAGAACCCTAAAACTTTCTTCACAACTAAAATAATTAGAAATTCAATTTACATTTAGAAAGAAAAAGCAAATCCAAATTAACAAGATAATCCACTATGATTATCCATATTATAATATTTCAGTGGTTATTTCCAAAAAAAATTATCACCACAACTACACATCAAGATTTTGCTTGATGATTGGCATTTAAAGAGTAGGATCCAGTAAATAATTCAAATATTCAGTAGTTGGCCAAAAAGCAAAAAACAACAAGCAGTAATGTGTGCTAAACAAATATATTAGTTAAGATTTCACATACGAAATTCCATTTAATTACAAAACTATTTGGCATTATAAAAACTGAGATTCTCAGTAAAAGATCAGTAGCTTTCAAATTTTAAAGCAACTCAAAAGTGCTCTACAGCCTGTGTGACCTACTATTCCAGAATATAAATAGATGCGCAAACTAAAGGTTATAAAGACACTTACTATATAATCTTCATTCTTTCAGCAATTAAAAACACAAAAATCAGCTAAATCCTTCAATAAATAGATCTTCTCTTCTCTTTATCTTTTCCTAATATGATTTTCAAACTGAAAATAGAACCTTAACAATTGCCGCAAAAAAATAAAATCTGCAGTCACAATGTCATATCACTAAAAGCTAACTACTAAAATTTATAACCTGAGAATAACACATGCAAAGCAATAGCTGAAATGAAAAATAAAATTCAACTAGAAAGGAAGATTACCAGTCTTGCATTTGCGGTAGAATCTCTGACGCTCTCAGTTCGTCCGAGTCAACTTACTTATTTTCTTTTTTTATAAAACAAAAAAGGTGGAATTTGTTTTTAAATTGAAAGGGAAAAAGAAAATTGGTTTTCAATTTATAGCGGGGAAAAAATCGCGAGGGAACGAGATAGCGATGGTGTTGGGCCGATGAAGGCTCCAAATGGCGACTTTTTTACACGTGTCAATACATCAGATAGGTGCCACGTCATCTTTAATATCTTCGGCAATTGTCAACCAGATATTTATTCTTCCGAATCCCAAGAGAAAGAAGTGCATATTGGAATATTAGGTGACAAGCAACTGTCTATTAAATAATATTTTATTGCAATATATAGAAAGAGGTTGTGTGGATTGACCTACATATCAATACGGATTAGTTAAATTGAATTTTTATTTTTATAATTTATTTAATAATATTTTAATTAAATCGATTAGACCAATTAATTGATAGTCAATTTTGATAGTTAATTATACATAGTAAAAAAGTGAAAAGTGAATTTAGTTTTTAAATATTCGTCTAATTTACTGATATTATATTATGTTATATATTATTAGTGTATTAAATATAATTTATTTTATTATTTAAAAACCTTAAAATGTATATCATTTTTAATAAAGGCGAACCCAAAATTTATTTTTAGTAAAAGCCAGAATTGAATTATAAATATTTAAAAAAATTTCTTATTTAATCATTTTTTAAAGGATTAAACATAATATATTTTATTTTTTGAGCCAAATTAAAGTATAATTTTACTATATATTAACTTAAATTTTTATTATTTATAAAAAATAATTTGCATGATTTTCATTTTGGGAGGGTCAGGCCACTGCCTGCCCCTCTTAAATTCGTCCCTGGTTTTGTGGGACATTAAAATTGAGAGAAGGAATGTTATTGTCGAGATTTGAACTTTGAACTTTAAATGCTAACACCGAATTTTTAATCGCTTTCTCCTTTCTGTTGTTGGCAGAAGTATTAGATTACGTGACATTCACAACGTGGGATAAAACAATGTATGTAAAAGTTATATATTTATCTATACTACAATGAAGCCTCTGATTAAGTTGGTGTCACACATCAATCGAGTCTCAACTTATTTACGAAATTACTAAAAAACCATTCATTTTATAAAATAAGTTAAATTATCATGAGGGCATTTATATCTTTTTATATTTTGTTTATAAATCAATAAAAATTACTCATAATGGAAAAACACAATGCATATAAAACCTTTAACTTTACTATTTCAGCTAAAGCATTATTTGGTTTTTTTATGTAAATTATTAATAAATATATTTGTTACGTAATTTTTTTTCACTCGTGTTATAGGTGTCATAAATCTATCATTTAAATGTTGGTATTTTAAAAAATAATATATGATTTTTTTTAGAGGTGATAGTTTAGAAGATTTTTTAAGCACTAGTTTAAATTATTTTATTTATTTATAAAATAATATATAACTTTTTTGACTAATTTGATGTCAGGAGTTAAACAAACATCGACTCAAATTATTTTTTCAAGAAAGCAATAAATATTATTATAAAAGTGTTATTGTATTTTAATCTTTTCATATAAAATTTTTAAATTAAACAACTAAAACCCACTACTTCTCCAATCTTCAATATTGACCGTCATGTCGATTTGGATATAAGGTATGTTAATTCTACTCGTTGATGGGTAATTATCCATCGTATTATCATCTAATCGTCGCTTAGAGCTTGCTAGCCGAATTTTTTTATATTAGAAAAAAAAGGCTTAATAACCCAAAGACTTAAATAATAACTTTTGAATAATTTAATGACTTAAATGAAAAAGTTTGAATAGTTCAGTGATTGAAATATAAACTTACTAATAATTTTATGACATTAGGTGTAGCTTGCCTTAAAGTATTTTGTTATATCCCTGTCAATTTGGACCTGGTTAGGCCTTCCATAGGACTCTTACCTCTCTTATAAATACCCAATATATCACTTAGTAGGAGTACTGCACTCCACTCAAAACCCTAATGCACTAAACAGTCATCCTGTGTTCCCTAATTATCTTTCGGTCTTAAAACGGGTAAATCGACACTTCTCTTTTTTAATAGAATAGAATAGAATATATCAATTCACTAAAATAATAAATTTTTTTTACAAAGAGAAGGAACTTGGATTTGTTGCTTTTGCTATTAAATTAAAGTTAACAAAACTATTTTTTTAAAATTATCACTTTTTTTAACATTAATTTCATTATAGGTTCTTATCATGTATGTTCTTTATGATACAATGCTTAGAATTACCCATAGCCCTTCCCAAAACCCTTAAATAAGAGAATAATACGCTTCAACGTACTCGAATCCATGTCCTCTTGCACTGGCAACAATGCCGATGACAATCAAGCTGAGACTCAATCAACCATTTTTTTTTATGGATAAATACGTTAAGCGAACAAGTTACAAAAACTAAACCTTCCCCTCCAATGGGGATACTTCAAACACTCTTAAACCATGACGTCTATCTTGGACTAGCTTGATAAGGTTATCAGCATCCTAATTATCCTCACTAGATACGTGACATGTGCTCCATTGTCCGAACTATAGTAAAAGTTGATGAATTCTTCTGATTAACGTAGATTGGAACCCTCGGAAGAATACTCTTGAATGATTTTAGTTGCCTCAAGATTATTAGATTGAATTAAGATATTAACATAACCCCGATCGATCAAGATAGCCATACCATCCAATATACCCCATAATTCTGCATCCAACACAGATCAATTCCTCGAGTATCTGTTATAGCCAAGCATCCATTTTCCATTTTGATCACAAGCAATTCCTTCCGCAACCGCAAAACCTTTTCCATCTCTAACTGACCCATCAGTATTTAAACAAACTCAATTACTTGACAGGTGAGGATAAGGAATCGAACTTAGGCAAGGAATATTTTAATTAGTTATATTTTCTAATTCCTTAATAAAGAATTTTTTTTCCTTTTTATTTTCAAAATGCGTCACTTATAGTATTTGACAAGTTTTTCTTTTTCCATGTTTCAATATTACCATTTTAGACCCTCAAAAAAAATATTCCTATTTTAGAATCCAAATTCACGTTACTAAGTTCATGAATATATTTAACCAAAAATCTCTGTATCATATCGTAAATATTTTGGTCCCTACATTAATACCTTCAAATTTCGACGTTATAAAACTTCACATAAAACGTAATTCAACAAATATAGTTAATTGCACCAGCATCATTTTTATTTTAAATTAATTCTTAAAATTTAAAATATTTTAATTACGTCCTAAATTATCAAAATTATATCATTTAAATCATTTTGTTATTAAAAATATTAAATTAAATGCCACGTCAAATTTTACGTGATTAAATTTAAAATGATTTTTTTAAAATGAGAGATTACAAATATTTCAAAACCAAAGTTTTTATATCAACCATGTAGTTTGATACAAAATTTTCATGTAAATAATTTTTTTATTATTTTTATTTTAAAATATATAATCATTAAAATGATTAATATTAATATATAAGTAAAATTAGATTACAATGAAATGATAAGGCAAATATTGTCCAAAACCACCAAAAGCAATGATCAAAATTTATATTACAATGGAATGAAAATCATATATTACAAAAAAAAATTGAAATTCATAAATTATATAAACCTAAATGAAAATGTAATTAATTACATCAAATTCCATTATCCTTTTTATACTAGAAAACCTCCAACGGCAAATCAATTTGGATTCCCTGAAATTTGCTGCACCGAGCAAGCCACCACCTGCGCCCATTGTCGCAACCTAGTCTTTACCGTTTGAGGATCATCGCCTATATCAAGAAATTCAAATAAAACAATCAAGGACCTGATTTTAATACGGTTAATTTCAATTTAGTAAGAAAATTTTAAAATTATTTTAAATTTAAAACTGACCTTGATCAATTATGGTGTTTGTGCTGCCAGCGCCACTGAAAGATCCTATCGAAGATGCCGACGAAGTCCTCGACAATCTACAGCTGTACTGACGGTTGACGGCACAGTAGAACGGCAGAGCGGGTAAAGTATCGGATAACTTCGGATCCAATTCAGGCGAGTCGGGTTCGAAACCGAAACCTAACTCGATGCAGCCTTTGAGCTCTTCCAAATCATCGTTTGAGAAGCTCTGAGATCGGCGGAGGCCGTGGCTGTGGCTGTGGCCGTGGCTTTCCTTCCGTCTCAGCCACGCCTCGTCTCGTTCCACGTCGGGAGACCACGAACGTTGCTTGTATAAAGGCCGTGGTTGTAGTTGAGGAGGTGGTGGAGGCGGAGGACGGTAACGTTTCGGCATGAGTTCAGCAGCGCCGTCACAAGCCACTGTTTTAACGGCGGCTATGGTTTTTTGGAGGTCGGTTGGGGGGGATGAAGAAGGAAAATTTGGGACGTTTCTCCAAAGTATTTAGTACGTTTCTCCAAAGTGTGAGTATCTGTATCTATATATACACGGTCATACACAGATATGGTTTGGTTTGTTTAATAATTTTGGTCAAATTTCTAAAAGGTCCCTGTATTATATATTTTTAACGAATTTAATCTTTCTACTATAATTGTATCATTTCCTATCCCTTATTTTTTATTTTAAAAAATATGTAAATAAGGAAAAATAATAAATGCAAATTAATGATAATAGAAAGATAAACATTTATTTCATAAATTTTAAAATATTTAAACTAATTTAAAACCAATTCAATTTTAGGCTACTGATTCTCGATTCAACCAACCGAACCATTTGGTTCCAACAATCATGCTAATGCCATCCTTTTTTTCGTTAATTTTGTCAAATAATTTAACACGACTTATTTCTTGTAACATGTGATGATATCATATATACTTCACAATATTTTTTATACAATTGAATAAAAAAACTGTAGAAGGACTAAATCTGTAAAATAAAAAAAATGGGAGGTACGGTGGGTCAAAAGTGGGTCCACACAAAATTATAGAAGTTTCATTAATCATTAATGGGCACATGGGTAAAGCTGTCAATTAATAGTTAGTTTGTGAATTATTTATAAATTTATTAAATTCTTGTTTCGTGTGGGACGGTTTAAAGTTTCATTGGGTTTAAATAATTCGGGTCAGCTTATTTTTCAAGTTTAAATACCTATCTTAATTACATAACGTGAATTCCAATATTTGAAAATAAAATTTAATATATTTTTTTATTTTTTAATGTATCCCTCGCATTTTGTGGACCCATTAAGGGGTAGATGCTGACCATGAGTATTAAAGTTACTTTATACCTAGGACGAGGATTGAACCATCGACCACTAGTTAAAGTAAGAGAGACCCTTGCAGGGGCGAAGGCAAAAAAATTTTTAGGGAGGTCGAAATTAAATTGTAAATTTTACAATAACAAAAATACAATTTCACTATTTTACTAGCCTATATCTTTATAATTTTTAAATGATTAAATCAAATTTTTATCATTTTTAGTAGAACTAAAGTGCAATTTTACCTTTACTAATTTAAGGAGTTAGGCCCTACCAGCCCCATAACTACATCCTTGGACCCTTGTCATCTCATCTAACTTCCGTGGTTAAATAAAATTAATATTTTAATTCACTTACTTAAATAAAAATATTCGAATAATTTAAGGATAAAATTAAATTTTTTTTACTTAAATGACAAAAACATACTCATTTCAATATTTGTGTAAATTTTAGTTTTTTTATTATTTTAGTTTTCATAATTTTGGAAAATTTACTGATAGGATAATATTTGTAGATTTTTAATATTTAATTAGATTTTTTTTTATTTTACAAGATTTGGAAAATAAATTTACATGTTTGTAATGTAAACACAAGAACTTAAATTATTGTTTTTTTGGTTAATTTGTTGCATATAAATTATTAAACTGTTGATTTTTTTGTTCGTTTTTTGCTTATAAATTGTTGAACGATTGATTTTTATGTTAATGATTTAATAATAAGGTTTAATAATGTTACCTAATTAGTAGGGCGGCAACGGGGCAAATAGGGCTTGGCTCCCTAAAATGGAAAATTCTCCTTTAGATCTTTTTCAATTTTATTAAATTATGAATAGTATATGGTAAATTTACAATTTGACCTCTCAAAAATGAGAAAATTTTGATTTATTCATTCTAAAAACTATGAAGATGTAAACTAATATATAGGTGAAATTGATTTTAGTTCTTATAAAAATATATAACTTAGTTTTGGCCCCTCACAAAAAAAAATTATGTTTCCTCCCCTACTAATCGAGCTAAATTTTCAATTTTCATAAAACATAAAAACCTAGTACGCTTGTTTTAAGGATTGGGATATCTGCCCAAATGAGAAGTATTGTTCAATATTTGGAAGAGTATAGGCAATAAAATTAGGTTGTGTAAAATATGTGCCAAACTTGGACTATAACGTTCAAGGCTCCAGCCCAAATCAATCCGTTGAATATTGGAACGTAGTGTTTTATTTTATTACAATAACACATAAAAATTAAAGTTATAATATATAATACTATAATGTAAACATTAAAAAATATATTATATTTAAAAGTAATAAAAGTAAAATTCATATAAATTTATTAAATAGTAGATTAAAAATAATTTAAATTAATTTTTAAATTGTAGCCAATTCTAAATTGGTTTGCGTTTATCCTTTACAAATATGGATGGACTCGATAAAACTTTAAGACATTATTTTTGGACAAGGATGACCTTAAGCAAGATTGTTTTAATACCATACAATGGCCTAACCCGACCCAACTTTATACCCAAGTAGAGACAACTTCCCAATATTTTAAAAATGGAATCCATAATTTTGTTTTGAAAGTTTCTATTTTACAAATAAATACGAGTGTAGAGAACTAAGACGTGGAACAAAGCACGACATAATAAGAACCGAAAAAAATTGGATAAATTCATTCAAGGCATAGACACATATTTGGATTAGAAATCCACATATCGTAATTACACATAGTAAGACTTAAACTTGAATGTTTAAGGATCCAAAGAATCCACCCTTAATCAACAATGCCAAAATTTAGTTCGCACGAAATTCATAATTAATTATGTTATTATTAAAATTATTTTTTTCCTATTTTAATGGTTCTAGATGTTGTTAATTATCAATGGTCTAAATAAAAAATTGACTTGAAATTATAACGCATTTTTCACTTAAGTTTTTTTTTGTCAAAAGTGATATTTAAATTGTTAATTTTGTTTCATCTCATCTCATGATACGATATCGAAGAATAATAACATGACACATGTCACGTTTTTATTAGACTGTCATCCAATTTTAAAGTAGAATGAAAACTTTAAGTACCTAAACGAAAAATATATATGATTTGGAGGCCAATTTCGTAGTTAAACCAATTCCAAATACAAACTTATTAATAGTTGACTTGAGACAAGCCTTACCTTACCACAAGGGTCTGATCTGATGATTAATAAGTTGTTTAACCCTCATAAAAATATTCATATGAAATTAAAAAAATAATAATTAAAAAAATCATGAAGAAAAGTGGATTTTGGCTGTTTATTGTCAAAAGGGCTGAGCTGGCAATTATGAAGACTTGTGAGGACTAATGAAGTCAAACTGTGAATGATCTTTTTTCTCCCTGTTTCCATGTTGGCATGAAGCATAGTCCAGATAAGCACATGGACCCCTTGTCATTTCCCTTCCACCTCTACACCTCACAATATTAAAGTCAAATTCTATAAAAAGTATCTCTCTTATGTGTTTTTTGTAGATTTAGTCCCTCTGTTATTATCTTATTCCACTTTGTCATTTTTAACTTTGAAGAATTGTAAAAAGAAAAATTGAAAAGAGTTGACAACAAGATTAAAAAATACACTTTTCAAAAAAGTAAAACGAATTCTGTTATTAGTCTATGCACTGTGTAAGTTACGGATTTAATCTTTGTGCTTAATTTTGATTATTTTTAGTCTTTTTTTTTTTACTTTTCAAAATTTGGTAATCGTTATATTCTGTTAAGTTAAATTGTGTTATTTCCAAAATCTTATGCGATAAATATATTATATTATTTCTACATATAATTATAAAAAATCACGTCATTTTAATTAATGAATTTAACAAATAAAAGTTTGAATCAAGATTGAAATTTTAAAATTCAAAATGTATAAAAATTAAAAATGATCAAATTGAAGAATATGTAATAAATTTGCAACTTACGTATAATATGAGACTAATAGCAAAGTTTGACAAATCAGACATACTATTTGAAACAAGATTAAGATTTCAAATTTAAAAAAAAAATATAAGGACTAAATTTACAAATTATACATATATGTTGATTAATTAAAAATTTTAATCAATTAAAAATGATCAATTTACCGCGCAAAGACTAAAATCACCAAAAAAAAAACTATAGTACAAGAATATCTCAAAATTTATATAATACAAAAGTTAAAATATGTCACAAGTCTTTGTACTTTTCATAAATTTAAAATTTAATATCTGTACTTTTATTTCTAAAAATTTAATCTCTACTTTTCAAATTTCAAAATTTAAATCCAATTATTAACATTGTTATATATATTTTTTAAAATCGGTTGATGCGATAAAAATATATATACTCACTTGTTGCCATGTAACTAAAAAATGACGATACAATATACCTGAATTAATTTAACAAAATAATTTTAACAATATTAACAGTTGGACTTAAATTTTGAAATCTGAAAAGTAAAACTAACTTCTAAATTTACAAAAACTACAAGGACTTATGACATATTTTAACAAATGTTTTTAGCATTAGACTGATTCGACCACCGGTCAGGCCACAAGTTTATTAGTCCAACTAATTCGACCGGTTCAATTAATTAATCATTAAAAATTTCATAAAATTTATTAAAAATCCAATTCAATGAGCTTTTTGTTGGGTTCAACCAATCCATACCGATTCTTGGATCATGTCTTCTGGACCAATACTCCGGCTAGTTCCCATTCCAACCAACCCGACCAGAATTTTAACCTAATACAAATTATTTCTGTATCAAAATTTATATAAATATAAAATACATTAATCAGACATGTTGAAAGAAAGCAAAGAGTAATTAGACTTTTAGAGAATGGCAAAAATGATGAGCTTTTCTATTAAGTCATATCGGTTTGCAGATTTGAATGGGTACATCATGCTGAAAGTATGGTTCACCGGTAATCAATCCAAGCTCCGGTTCAACTGCCTGAGCATATAAAGAGCCAACCCCATTTTCATGATGACGAAAAATGGTTCGAATCAGGCTTGATGGTCTCTCTCGGTAAAGCAGATTTGAATAAGTACATCTTGTTGTCTGATACAGTGCAACTCGTGCCGGAAGAATGGTTTAATGATAATCAATCCAAGTTCCGGCTCAACTGCTTAAGCTTTATAGAGTGTACTTTCTTGAACTCATGTTTACCAATAGTCACGGCAAGAGCAAACCCCGTCTTTGAAATGATGAAAACGGTTGGAATCCCGTACGATGATCTCTCTCTCGGTGATTTTGGATATGTACTTGGTTGCATTGTGACAATCACCGCAAACTCTCAGGTTCTTGAATATTCGAATAGGAGTTTTAGGAGGGGTGCTGATAATCCCGAATGCAATCGCCAATCTCTCGCTATGACTCATAAGGATATGCTCCTTCTCGTCTTCTTCGACATCCTGCAAAACAAAACTGTAGTCTGGAACATGGCCTAGACTTTTCATTTTAGCATTCAAATTCCTCAACTCCTTGTATATCTCCCCGCATTTCGGATGGCTTTGATTTCCGGTATAAAAGACATCGACCTTGTTATTCGCCTCAATCGAGCTCCATCCAGGAGTTTTCCTCAATCCCATATCTCTGGCTAGTGTTCTTACTTTATCTACTCCTTCCCATTTCCCAATATTCGCATAAATGTTAGACATCAGAACATAGTACCCGACATTCTCGGAATCCACTTCAAACAAACGTTCAGATGCAAAAGCGCCCAAATCAATGTTTCCATGTATTCTACAAGCACCAAGAAGGGCACCCCAAACAGATGCATCGGGTTTTACAGGCATGTCTTTTATAAAATTATATGCCTTCTCTAGATGCCCAGCTCGACCGAACATATCTACCATGCAACCATAATGCTTCAAAATAGGCTCAATCCCGTATTCTTCCCGCATCACATTAAAGCACCACTGACCCGCTTCAACTAAACCCGAATGGCTACAAGCTGAGAGCAGTGACACAAAAGTTACATGGTCCGGCTTCACTCTCTCTTCTCGCATTTCTCTAAATAGTTTTAGAGCTTTCTCAGCATGCCCATGAATTCCGTGACAAGATATTACGGCATTCCAGGGGACAGATGTCATTTTCGGTACTTCATAGAACAAGGACATAGCATCATCTAATTTCCCACATTTCCCATACATGTCGATTAGGCAGGTTCCGACAAAGATATCCAAATAGAGCGATGACTTAACCAACAGTCCGTGAACCCGCATCCCTTGTCGCAAGGCGCCTATATTGGAATAAGCGGGTAAAATGCTGACCCAAGTCGCTTGATTTGGTGCTATTTCCTTTTGCATCATGTCGAATACTTCGATTGCCTCGCTTGCCAAACCATTTTGAGTGTAACCGGTGATTAAAGTGTTCCAAGATACCACGTCTTTAACCGGAAGGGCTTCAAAAACTGCACGTGCAGAACTCATATCACCAAGTTTACTGTACATGTCCACCACTGAATTTCCGGAGATGACATCTTTCAGAATCCAACCTCTCCTCATGACAAATCCATGGACGGACTTACCATTCCAAGAATCACCTAATTGAGCAACGATAGATGTTACACTCACCAGCGTCAGGTAATCAGAACTAATTCCAGTTAGTTGCATGTCGTAGAATAAAGCTAGCGCCCTGTTCGGATCATCATTCTGCTCGTAAGCAGCAATTATCGAGTTCCAAGAGACCACATCCCTTACTACCATGTTATCGAGAACCTTCTGCGCATTTGCCAACTCACCAAATTTCGCGTACATGTTAATCAAAGCATTAGATACGAACAAATCATACTCCAACCCACGTTTTATAGAATATACATGAATCGACATTCCATTTAAAATATCGTCTAACTGTGCACAAATAGGAAGAATGCTAACTATAGTAACCGGATCCATCAGTACCCCTTCTGATCTCATCTCATTCAAAACATCTAATGCCTCCGCAGCATTGCTGTTTTGACAGTATCCAGAAATCATTGCATTCCAAGAACCCATATCTCGTACTGGCATATCATCAAATAATTTACGAGCATTGCCTAAAGCTCTGAATCGGGTATACATGTGAACCAAGGAAGCGGTGACAAAGACATCCCATTCAAAGCCCAGTTTTAGTACCAAGCAATGTATCCTCATCCCATCGAGTGGATTTTTACAAGCTTTTAGCACGGGAGCAAAAGTGTAGAAATCAGGTCGAAGACCAGATGTCAAGAAAAACTGGTAGAAACAATCTACAGCTTCCCGAAAATGACCCGTGCGTACATAAGCAGAAACCATTGAATTCCAGGTATAAACATCTTTGTTGGGTATTTGATCAAATGTGCGGCGCGAGAACGAGACATCGCCAAGGTAGGCATAAACATTAACAAGCTTGGCAGAAAAAAAGATGCTTCGAGCTTTCCCCGCAACAACAACAAGGGCATGGAGGAGCTTGGCAAGGTGCAACCGGTTGCAGGATTTGAATAGACGGTCGAAATCAATCCTCTTGTCACCGCCTTCATCTGATGTGCGTTGAAGAGCATTCACGGATGTTGAAAACAAGGTGCGACGAGCTTGAAACAAAGGCAAACTTTCGGAAACATGCCTACTTCTGTAGGTGGACACCAATCTGAGTAAAATAGATAATGCATAAGGCATACTGCAAATTGGGAAAAGATTTAGAAACATAAAATATAGCCTAAGTCTAGCAATTACAAGACACAAACACCAGTAGCTATCAACAAAAAAAAATTGTTCAACCTGTTACCTATGCAGTTTAATTAGATATATATTTGTTGAGAGATTTCTGACTCCTTTTACAGAAGTCTCTGAAGTGTCGCTCACCCAAAGCCAGCAAACCCCTCAACACGTCTAGTATTGTCCCAGCTCGAGGTTTTGTCTCCTGATTCCATCGAGAGCCGCACGGGATTCACTTGATCAGGTTATCAGCACAATCAGACAAGGCACCCCCACTCCGCAAATCCCGCATGGTTCTCGATGGAGTCTGGAGACAAAACCCAGACCAAGGACATTACCAGACATGGTGAAGGGTCCACTGGCTCTGAGCAAACTAACACTTCGAAAACTTCTCCTATGCGGTTTAATTAGATATATATTTGTTGAGAGATTTCCGACTCCTTTTACAGAAGAACAGTGTTAGGATCGTCCCGAATAAGCAACGAACAAGTAAAAATAGTAGAAGAAATTGAGAAGATGAACACACAAATTTAACGTGGAAAAACCCCTCAAAAGAGGATAAAAAACCACGGGCAAAGATAATTTTACTATAATGGCAAAAGAATGAAGAGTACAAAAGATGGAGATAAAAACTGAACCCGAAAAACAAAGAACCCTCAAACGTAAACACAAAATTCTCTGAATGTGTTATGAGTTCTAATCTAATGGGTGTCTCTCAATTTTAAGATTGTAAAGGAGCCTATTTATAGGCTAAATTAGTAAGTCAAATAAACTATACTAATAAATGCTAAATATATTATACTAATAAATACTAAATCTTCTATAAAGAAAATATATTTTTGTTTAACTTGACTTGCAAGCAATCTCTTAGAATTTGGGTCACACAATTCTAACAAACAGTAACCCAATATAAATTCTATGGTTCCCCTATGATATCTAATTAGAAAATTCAAGTTACAGATAATTGTGAATATATTAAGTGGTGAAATGGAAACATAATCTTCACTTTTTTTCTCAATCCAATAAAATTGTATTCTGAGAATGACCCCATCATTAAACTAAATGCAAAAGCATTAATAAAATCATTTAACTACCCAGTGTTCTAAATTGAATGTAAACAAAAGGGGAAAAAGAAGAAAGCAAGAAGAAAGCTCGGATAATCATACCTGAACATACATATAAATGTTATGGTAAAGACGATGTTGCAAAAATGAGTGTACAAATTCGAATGACGATATGCTGAGTTGCAGAGAGAAAGGGTAGGCCAATTAGGGTTTTAGAAATTAGGGATTAAAGTCATTAACTTTCCTCAATTTAAAATTTAAGTCACCCGTTAAAGCTATACGCAAAAGTGACGTGGAATTTTTCTAATTGGCATATTAACACATTTAATCCTCAATATTTACACATTTAAAGAATGTGATCCTCAAACACATATAATTAAATGATTATTATATATTGCGAAAAGTTATAAAATAAATTATTGTTTATATAAATAATATTATATGTTTTTATATTTAATTATAATTATAAAGCTCAAATATTCATTTAGCCCCCGGAACTTGACACATTCTCTCAATTCGGTACTTATAAAATATTTAAAATATAAAATAAACTATAAATTATAAAAAAAAATATGTATCTAAAAATTTTAAAAATAATACCAAAAAATTCTAAAATTCAAGTTAGAAAATTTGAAAACCCAACAAATTTACATTTTTATCTAAATAAATTGCAAACAAATTAGACGACTTCTTCAAGTTGACAAGAATGCAATAGGAAGCTTTTAGATTTTATTTATAAATTATTTGTTAGATTTTATTTAAAAGTAACGAGTTTTTGGGATTTTTATAAATTTCTTTAAGTTAAACAAACAATCAAATATATTTAAAATTTAATCTCTTTCTTTATTCGATTTCAAAATTTAAATTCAATTGTTCTATGTGGACCAATTTTTAATAGAAGATTTTTTTTAACAATCTTATTATAGGTTCTGATCATATTTGTTTTTTTTTTTACAGAATGCCTAAAATTACCCATAGCCCATCCTCAACTCATAAATAGGTTCTGATCATATTTGTTTTTTTTTTTTACAGAATGCCTAAAATTACCCATAGCCCATCCTCAACTCATAAATAGGAGGTTAATGTGCTTCAGTGCATTTGAACCCACGTCCTCCTGCATTGATAACAATGCCCATGCCAATCGAGCTAAGGCTAAATCGGCTTTAATAGAATAATTTTAACTATATTAGCATTTGTACTTACATTTTTAAATTTGAAGTGTATAAAAACTACGTTCCTTTAAATAAAAATAGAAAGACTAAACCTAAAATGTACAAATAATATAATTATTTTAAGTTTTAATCATGACTTCAATCTAGAAGTGCTCATGGGCCGGGCGGCTCGGCCCGACGACCCGCCCGAAATATGGGTTTGGGCAAAAAAAACAAGGCCCGTTTAGAAAACGGGCCGGGCATCAGGCACCATTTTTTTAGCTTGGGCCTGGCCCGAATATATTATAAATATATATATTTTTATTTTTTTAATTTTAAAATATTTTTAAAATACTTTTTTATTTTTAAAATAAATTTTTGGTGTTTATTAAAAATGGGTCGGGCTGGGCCGGGCTCAGGCTTAGGAATTTTCCTGGCCGGGCATGGACAAAATTTTAGTCCAATATTTTGGGCCAGGCCGGGCCCAAAATGCGGGCCAAAATTTTTTCTAAGCCCGGCCCATGAGCACCTTTACTTCAATCCTTGTTTTTTTAGTTTAATTAATTTTTTTTCTTCTAATTTTTAACATTTTAATTCCCATACTTGTTAATAGATCTCCTTTAAATTTAAATACATGGTATTTCAATATTCAAAAATTTCATTTAAAATATAAAATTTATTTTATCAAACTTGTTCAAATTACATAAACCAAAACATAGTATTATGAATTAAATTTTAATTTTAAATTAAATAAGAAAAATGAATAAATTTTCAAAATTAAAAATTAAAACATTAAATTTCAAAAAAAAAATTGTTATTTTGTTTCTATGTGCATTGTGTAGTTTATATTTATGCAAAAAAACATGCAGAGTTTGCATCATAATAATGTGCATTTGGTGCAACACATGTGATGATGATATGGTGTGACCCTATGACATGTGAAATCCACTTCATTCTTTTAAAAAGATATTTCAAAAATTATTAATTTTATATATTTCATTTAATACCATCCTATAAATATCGATTGAGTTTTAATTAAAAAAGCATTACCTTATAAATTGAAATCGGACTAACAAATAATTTTTAAACATTTACTAATATTATTGTATTTAACATTTCAAATGCATTTTAAATTATATAATCGACAACTAAATTGCATTATCCCAGAATAAATCTCTTCCTCTATTGCCCTTTAATTCTCATAATAAGCTTAATCCTCCTAACCACAGTGATTCTTAAGTCCGCCGTCTCATTGTTGTGTAAAATCCCAACTACTTCCAGATTATTTGCATGAATAATGGCCCTTTTAATACCTTTATCGAGTAGAACCAATTATATCATTTTTAGTTTTTTTTATTGAGTATAATATTATATTAAAAACAATAATTAATTATTTTATTCATCATTTCAAATTACAATCATTAACAAACCCTTTAATTATATCACATCTACATTTTGAATAAAATATTTTTATTTTACGATATACATTTTCTTTGCCGGGAAGAAGTAAAGTAGAAATTATTCTCGATAGAATTAACGTTAACTGAAAACTTAAATATATAATTCAATTTATTTTTTACTTCATATATTTTTAAGATCAATCAAATATTATTCACAATGAATACTAATTTTTTAATATATTAAATAAAAATTTTACAAATAAAAATTTAAAATAAATACTAATAAATTATGAAAATTGTGATCTCATCGTCAATATTACACAATTTTTTACCATATGAACAAACCATCCGATCAATCTTGTCGGAAAGCAGATCCAACGGCCGCAAAACTCCACGTCTCTCTAAGTAACTCGGCAGTGTAAAGTCAAAATTCAAACCAAAAATTTAGTGGCCCACGTTGCATAATCTCATCCACTAAAGCAATCTCATCCCACTCGAATATTATAACAAAAGAGGTCAAATTCTGATATTAGTCCCTCTACTATTCTTAAATTTGAGATTTAGTATTATATTTTAATTTTGAATATTATAACATTTATACTCGAAGATGATTTAGAAGTATAGTTTAAATCATGTCTCACGTATGATTTGGATGACAAATAATTTTATATAAATATATATTTATAAATATTTTGTTTATCAATTAAATCATAGGTTTGTGGTAAAATTTTTATGTAAAATCTTCATCAAATTTGGGTGTTCAATCCCTAAATATCTGGTTTATTACTTTATTAATAGTACGTTTTCAAGTCATTTTTTTGATTCAATTGGTATCCAATTAATTGAGAGTTGCTCATGGCTGAATTGGGTCCTAATAAAATCCAATTGTCAAGTCCGGGCTTAACCCGTCCCAAAAAATGGATCTAAATTTTTGCTCAAACCCAGCTTCAATAAAGATGCTAAAATTCGGACTCGTATTTTTTTTAAATTTTATTTTTTATATAATTTTTTAAAATATATAATACATCAAATACACTAAAAATATTAAATTAGATGTTTCTCAACAAATTAGAAATCAATTTAGAAAAGTATTTATACTTAAATAAAACTAAGATAAGTGCAACTTAATAAACAAATACTTCTAAAATAATAGCAAAATTAACAATAAAACGAGTATTATATAATATCCAAATATTAACAATATAATAGTAAAATTGTAGCAAAATAGTGGCAAAAAGTGATAAAATAACAACAAAATATGAAAAAACAACAACGAAAACAGTAGGGTTTTTTTAAATTGAAAATTTGGGCCGACCTTAGGAAAAGCTTATCCGAGGTCCGACCCATTTTCTAAACTAACCCTATTTTTTTACTATATTTTTGTCCAAACTATCTCATTTTTCGAGCGACCCGACCCATGGACAACTCTAAATTAACTCAGTAAAAAAATTTATAAATCCACGTCAACATTTTAACCAAAAACAATTAACTGTATTACTTACTCGAGATGATTTAGAAGTAGGATTTAGATTATTTAAAATAAAATATATAAACTAATATCAAATTTGAACATAATATAGGGACTAAAACAATAATTTAACCTTACAAAAGATGGAAATTACAATTAAATCCTCAAAAATCTGGGGAAAAAGCTCCTTAAATTTCGACTAAGCGTCGAGGCGACAATAGACACTTGTCGTCTCCACAAAGCTAAAGCCTCCCCTCTGTGTTTTTTCCCCCCCTTTCTTCAAAGAAAAACGACACAATTTTCAGCTCGCTCTAGTCCATCACCACCACACACTCTCGATTTTCAACAAAATTTTTTTATTTTATTTTTTGGGTTTTAATTTTAAACCCGAAAAAATAAAAATTTAAAGGTGAAGAAAAAAAAAAGAACACAAAGGAAGCAGTCTCTTTCGTTTCTTCTATCACTATTATACTTTACCCTTTCTCTCCCTTTTTCTTCCTTTGTTCTTTACTGTTTTATAATTTTTTTGTTATTTTTGTTTGCCTTTTTATGTAATTTTAGTTTTGCTTGATTAAAGAAACTATTTTGAATGTTTTAATGAAGGGATCTTGTTACCTGAGCTAATTTAGCTGCTTTTTTTAAAAAAAATTTAAAAAATATATATTTTTCCTTCATTTGATTTTCTTTTTGTTACTGGGTTTTTTTTTCAATATTTTAACATGTTGTTGATGGGTTTAATGGTTAAAAATTTGGGTTGGTTTTAGATTTTGTTAAAGCTTTGATTTTTTATTTTTATTTTTCTGTGAAATAGCAGCTGGACACTTGTTACTTGTTAATTAGCTTCTACCTCTAGGATTAATATATTGTTTGTGGATCTGGGAAATTTATATATACACTTTCTGCTTTATCCTTATTGTCTGCATAGTTTGGAAGGATTTGCAAGAAAATTTGTTTGTTTATGTGTATAATTGTATTTTTCTACTATTTGCTGAAGAGAATGTTGAAAATTTCAAGATTTTAACATGAAAGTTTTAATCTTTATTGTTTTGCTCATGAATGCTATGATTAGATTTAATTTTGGTTTAATGGAATTTGGGATTAAAATGGCTGTAATTGGAACTATGGTGAGAATGATATATATGGTTAGCTTGCACTTTGCTTTGTTTGGTGAACATGTATTAGATCTTAAGTTAAAGAAAAGGAAAGTGAATGTCATAATCATCTCATCTACTTTAGTTGATGGAATTTATAGGGCAATTTGATTGTGGCCATAATATTTTGCTGTTGTGGAAAATGGGATCTCATTTAAATTTCAAGAACTTTGGTGGTGATGGGAACAACGGGTCGAAGCCGGTTGTGAATTCGCCGTTTGTTAGGCAGTCATCTATATATTCATTGACCTTTGATGAGTTGCAGAGCACTTTTGGTGGACTTGGGAAGGATTTTGGGTCAATGAATATGGATGAATTGTTGAGGAATATATCGACGGCGGAAGAGACTCAATCAGCTATGACGGCTTCGGTTAGTGTGGGTGAAGGAGGAGATGTTTCTGGTGGGAATTTGCAGAAACAAGGGTCGCTGACGTTGCCGAGGACTTTGAGTCAAAAAACGGTCGATGAAGTATGGAAGTACTTGATGAAAGAAAGTGATGGTGGCAGTAATGATGGAAGTACCGGTGGAGAAGCGAATTTGCCGCAGAGGCAACAGACGTTAGGAACGATGACGCTTGAGGAGTTCTTGGCAAGGGCAGGTGTTGTAAGGGAAGATATGCAACAGATTGGGATGGTGAACAATGGTGGATTCTTCGCTGACAACTCGGCTTTAGCTCTCGGGTTTCAACAGGCAAATACAAACAATGGGTTTGCAAGTGGAGTCAAATCATCGTCACAGCTGCAACAGCAGCCACAGCCACTCTTTCCCAAGCAACAAGTAGTTGCTTTTGCTCCTCCTATGCACCTTATGAACACGACACTGCTCGCTAGTCCGGGTGCTAAGGGTTCAGTGGTTGGAATTGGTGACCCTTCTATGAATAATAATCTGGTTCAGACCACAGGGCTGCAGGGTGGTGGGATGGGGATAGTTGGTTTAGGCTCACCCGCAAGCCAGATATCTTCTGATGTGGTTTCAAAGAACAGCACCGATACCACTTCGCCATCACCAGTTCCTTACATATTCGGCCGAGGAAGAAAATGGGGTGCAAATTTGGAGAAAGTAGTTGAGAGAAGGCAAAGGAGAATGATTAAGAACAGAGAGTCAGCTGCAAGATCACGAGCTCGCAAGCAGGTGAGTTTGGTCATTTAGCCTCCATTTTGTTTCGTGTATGAATAAAGCTCGTTTATGTGGATATATTGAATCAACTGTTGTGAGTTTCTTGTAGGCCTATACATTGGAACTCGAAGCAGAGGTCGCAAAGCTTAAAGAAATGAACCAAGAATTGTTGAAGAAACAGGTTCCTATTATCTGCTAACTAAGATTCTTCGTGTTTTATTGAAAAAACGTCCGGTAGACGGCCGTCCTTAACCATACTTTGGTTGGTGCAGGAGGAAATGATGGAAATGCAGAAAAACCAGGTAATGCTCCTTGATTTTAGATTTGTTGCAACTTGAAAAACCTAAAGAAATAGAAACTTTCGGAAACTATAGTATAATGACATACGGATATTCATTGAAATGCTGTCGTGTTTTAGGATGTTTATTTAGATGCACCGTATTTTCACATAGCGATAGTAGTAAAACGCAAATCCCGCATAACATACATGTTTTGTCTCTTTCTATTGCTAACCTCATTATAATGCCGATATGTTTCGGTTTTCCGTTGCCTAATTCGAACAGATGCTAGAGAAAGTGAATCGACCATGGGGACGTAAAAGACAATGCTTGAGAAGAACAATAACATGCCCTTGGTAGAAAATCTCGGCTGGCGGTACGAACACGAGGGGATTGCAGCGTGCATCGATCATCCGTATTGATGCTGCAAAAGGGGTAGGCATCTGTATGTATAGAATCAAAAAGGGTTTTTGAGATGAATATTATGAACATCATACTATTAGTTTTGTATATTAGATTTTTCTTTATTGGCTTTGATCTTCAGTTTTGCCGATCAGATGGTATAACCTTGACACAAACAAAGGGATGTAGGAAAAAAAAAACTTGGCTGTTTTAAGTAACCATGGTTAGTTTTTAACCTCCATTAAATCTCACTCTTCGAATTTATAACACATTCTCCATCATTGTATCAAATAAGCTTAAGTTCATGAGCTTTATATATTCCTTGCATATGTCTCATTTGGTCTCTTTAGTCCCTATACTTTATAATTTGAGCCTTCTATTCTTTATAACGTCATTAGCTAGCCTAAATAGTTAATACCGTTTTAACACTTGTTTTAACTCATCGTGTTAATATGGATTTAAGGGTGAGCAAGACTCAATTTGATTCGAAAAACTCGTGAAAAAATTCGAATTTCTAGTTAATCAAATTGAGTTATTCGAGTTTTGAGTTCAATCGAATTAAATTTTACAATTCGAATAATAGATTAGAGTCCTTGTTAATTTTGAAAATGAGCAAAATTATCAATCTCAACAAAAAATTATAAAAAAAGAAATCAAAATAAATTTTAAAATTCAAAATATTTATAAAAATTTCAAAATTTATAATATTTTTTAAAAATTCTAAAATATATATATAAAGAAAGTTAAAAATTTTAAAATATTCTAAAATAATAAATGTTGGAACTAAATAAGTTCATTAACAATTCAAATTTATAATACTAAAATATCCTTTTCTTATTAGTTTGCTTTGAAAAAGTTTTAAAATATACATGGTTTTGAATTTATGTACTTTAACGTGAAATTAGTTATATTGTAATAATATTTTAATTTCACATGTTTAAGTTTTTAATTTAACTCGAACAATTTCACTTGATTCGATTCGAATTTCATTCCATTTGGCTCAATTCGAAAAGAATTCAAATCAAGTTAAGATGATAAAATATAACTCGTCAACTCAATTAACTTGAAACTTTTACAGTCCGTTTGATCAAACGCTCACCCCTAAATGGTTTTATAAACCTTTTTATTTATTTTTTTGAATTTTTAAAGCATTTAACCATCAATCCGGCTATTAAAATCATTTCTATTGAAATCAAACTAGATTAGTCGGATGAATCGGTTGAATTTAAAACCAACTTGTACATTGATCCAAAATAAGACAAAAAAATTTAATTGACTCGAGTTAAAAAATCGACAGTTGAATTGAATTTTATATTTTTAATAATTTATTTAATTTAAAAGGGTACAAGTAACTGGAAAACCGGTGACTTAAAGATCGATTAAAACATTAGGTTTGAGATGTGTAGAAGAACAACCTTAAAAGAAAGAACAAAAGACGTGCACGTTTAGCTTTTGTACTTTTTGTCTTGGTGCTGGACATGTTCTAATCTTGTACTGAACTGAAACAGGTGGCAAAATCAAAGCCTCATCTTTCAAAAAGCCCTTTATCCTACTGACGTGGATGTTCCTTACTTTTCTACTTTTTAATTCGATTAGTACCAAAGAATAAAATTTGCAAGAGCAAGAACATGATGTTTGGTTAGTGAAAGTGAAACCCAGAAAATCCCAGACAATCCACATGTTTTTCTGTAAATTTGTCTAAGGGTTAGGCCGAAACTTTTATAAACAGTGAAAGAATTTGAATAAAAATATAGACTCGAAAAATAAGGTTGGATCTATCTTTTCATTTAGCCCAAACTCAAGCTGAAAGTAGACTTTGATTCAAAGCGAATCAGCTTGAGAGTTGAGGATGGATCAGAGATTGTGGTCGTTGGAGAGAGAACGTAATTTCTCTCTAATGTGGTTTCGGCGACTAAGGCTAAGAAGTTTTTGAGTAAAAGTTGCGAAGTTTACTTACTTAGCCTATGTGCTGAATTTTGGAAGTAAGGAGTTGGGAGTTCAAAATATTCGTATCGTGAGGGATTTTCCTAAGGTGTTTCTGAAAGATTTATTTAATTTGCCGCCAGATCGGAAAGTTGAATTTGGCATTGAGGTGTTTCTTGGTGCTCCACCAATATCCATTGTCGCCTATCGCATGACACCGAAGGATCTCAAGGGGATGAAAGTGTAGTTGTAAGAGCTTTTGGTTGAGGGTTTATTTGCCGAGAATATCACATTGGGGAGTGCCGGTGTTATTTGTGAAATAAAAAGATGATACTTTCAAGCTATGCATTGATTATCACCAACTGAATAAGTTGACGATAAAAAACAAGTATCCTTACTCGGATTGATGACATGTTCGATCGGTTTAAAGATGCGACTATATTTTCAAAAATTGATTTGAGATCTTAGTATTTTCAGCTCAAATAACTCTAAAATTTTATTGGATTGAGCTTGAACTTCTCAATCAAGCTTAAAATTTTGTTAAAACCTAATCCAACCCTACTTATGAACAACTTTAATTTTTATGAATTGAAGAAATCTTTAAAATACATGTTTGTCGCCTTGTTGAAAGGGGGATGATAAAAAGGTTGTAAGAATGGAGAATCTGCAGCTTTTTCTGGTTTCCTTTGATCTATTAGGCTATTCAGATTCCTGGGAATAGAAAAAGCATAGCTAATAAGGTTGTTTTTATGAATTTAGTCCTTATATTTTTAGAATTTTAAAATTTAGGTTTAATTTTAATATTTTTTTAAATTAGTTACCGTAACATTTAAAAAGAAAAAAATTATTCACTTGATTGCCATGTTTTTTTTATTTAATTAGTTGTTGTGATATTTTGAAATAATAATAATAAAAAGCTATTAGGTTGATAGCCATATAATTAAAAAAAATATTGTAATTTACCCGAATTTAATAAAAAAATAAAAAAATAAATAATTGGACTTGAATTTTAAAATCTAAAAATTAGAGAAATTAAATTTCTAAAAATAAAAATATAGAAACTAAATTTATAATTCTTAAAAAAATACAGTAATTATAAGCATATTTTAACCTACGTAATAATTATGTTGCATCAATATATGTTATTTGTATTCTAACCGAGTAAGTCGTGCATGATTTTTTTTTTTAAAATAATTTAAATGTTAATTTCATAGTTTATGTTCTTTTTAATAACGGTTTTCAATTTTATTTTCCGTTCTTTACCGAATGCCTTTTATTGCAATTATATTCTTGAAAAAAAAGTTATGAAATGATCATACAATTGATTGTATTTGTCTTATTTTATTTAATTCTGATATTTGGATGATGGAAAGATAATGGAATAATTCTAAAGTTACGACAATAACAAGTTTAACCTTTAATATTTATTAACACATAATTTAATAAAAACGGGAGTTGAACCTAAAACATCAAATTCCTCGAGTTTAAGCATGTCATGTATTTGCTAATGATTTACAGTGGGCCCATTAGGCCCATCCCTACCATACCCACTAACACCATATCCAATGGGGCTCGGCATTTAAGGTACACTTCTATTTTGTACAAAAATCATTCAATTTCTCAGTTAAAAGACCTCTCTTTTCGTCATTTTTCTGTTCTCCAATGGCTTCTTCTTCTACTTCGGTTACTCCATCATCTCATTTGGCTGCCAAACTCGCTCACCCACGCGCCATTTCTTCTCATTTTTCCTCTAATCCCAACTCTTTGAACATCTCCTTTCCTTTGAAAAATGGGTCCTTTAAGCTTCGTCGCAATGCGCCTTCTATCACTCTCAAAACCCTTTTTGCCCATGACCCCAAAGGTAATCTCTTTCGCTTTGTTCCATTATATAATACTGTTTGAATTTCTGGGTTTTGATTTTGATTTTTTGGGGGGGGATTTATGGCTTATCTAGTGTTGTTTGATTGTTTGGTTGCCCAGAAACTTAATAAAGAAAACAGGCAAAAAATTTCCGGGAATTTGGCAATTTTAGCTTAAAGAAATCAGAAGGGGTTTGCATGTGTGTTATAATTGATCAAATTGGTCGTAATCGTAGCAACTAGCTTCTAATTGTTTGGTTGCGCAGAAACATGAGAAAAGAAAACAGGCAAATTTTTTTCGGGAATTTGCAAAATCTATTAGCTTAAAGCAATCAAAAAGGGGTGTGTAATTATGTGTTAAGACGCTCAGTTAGTGATAATTGTAGCAGCTACTACCAAGTCTAAGAAATAGTTTTAACTTTGAAGGATTAGTGCTTTTGAATTAGCATTAAAAGGTTAAAAACTTGACCTTTTTCAGAAAGGATTTTTGTTAGAACTATGAGAATCAAAGATCACTTTTTGCCAATGTTTTGGTCTTTTTGGTTGGAAATTGGATGCTCTAACATGTTTGGTCTTTTAGGGTTTACGGACCAAAGCAATAGAAGAGCGATTCAACTGATTTCATTCAATTTTAGGAAAGTGTAATGCAGAACAATTCTGTTAAAATGTTGTTCATGTCGATCCTGGCAGATTAGATTCCGGCAAAAATTTCACATACTGTAACAATCACTATGAACTTGCATGCGAATTTGATGTTCTCAAAGGTGCTTAATTCGTAAAACGAATATGATCTATCAGCTGAAAAAACTTGTTTGTTGTTGTGCACTAGAAAATTGATCAATTGTTTTTCTCATGTGTTAAGAGCAATTTTCATAGAGCATGTGTGTCTATATTCAATGGTAGTCTTTTTCATTAATGTCGTGTAGCTGCTGTGGTTACTAAAGACACATGGGAGAAATCAGTAATGAATAGTGATGCCCCCGTTCTTGTCGAATTTTATGCGAGCTGGTGTGGTCCTTGTATGATGGTCCACCGCATTATCGATGAGATTGCAAGTGAATATGCTGGTAGAGTGAGCTGCTTTATTCTCAATACTGACACCGACTTTCCAGTTGCAGAGGTTTATAACATTATGGCCGTACCGGTGGTGTTACTGTTCAAAAACGGAGAGAGGAAAGAGTCTGTTGTTGGTACCATGCCAAAGGAGTACTATATAGCTGCCATAGAAAGGATTCTGAAATCATGAACGATGAAACGGTGCGTAACCAGGATCTACGGTAAAGCTTTTTGCCCTCTCTGGTGTATATAATGTTAATCGGTGCACAAGTTGTTCATCCTTTAGTTGGCATCATGGTAGTGAAACTGGAGTCCCTAAAACTATAAAACTGATGTTACCGATGCAATCTTCCCGGTGTACCCAGATTCTCTTTTGGATTACTTTGTGTACTGTTCTATCAAGCTAGAAATGTTTTTTGTTGAAGATAGGAAGCATTAATCAGTGAGAATGATTAGGGGTGTAATCGAGCTGAGTCGAGCTCAAGCTTGACTCGAAATTCAGTGCTCGATACTCTGCTCGAGCTTTGATGAACATCTATTTTTATGCTCGAGCTTGGCCCAAGATATAAATTTTTGTATTCAAGTTCAAATTCAAAAATCAAACTTAGGGTTAATAATGGATATATATTAAGGGCAATAATGTAGTTTAATAATATAAATATATTAAAAATGAAAGCTCGATAAGGCTTGTAAGTTGTTTGAGCTGAGTATAATTAAGCTCAAATTCAGCTTGACCAATAGTTGGAGCTTGACTCGATAATTATTGAGCCGAGTTCAAGTTTTTCTTGAGGCGAACATAAGTAGTTTGGGAACCAGTGTCTTATTTGCACTCATAAAAATGATTGTGTTCCATTATCATAGCTCCAAAACAATTATTTTTAGGTCGTTACAATTATTATTGAAGATTAGGCTTAATACATTATTTGGTCCTCGAGATTGACACTCTTTTTGTAATATGGTACTTGTATTTCCTTTTTGGTCCAATGTGATATCTATATTTTGAAAAGTTATACATTTTGGTGTGCAAAGATAATGATATTACTTTTTTAGAGTTTAATTCGGATTCTAAAGATTAATTTGGCCAGCGTTAATTGCTAATATTTTCAGGTTTGAATTTCATGATTTTGTTAATAGAATAAATTTAATATTAATTGTGATTTTTTTTATTTTATGTTTAATTTGTTAAATGTAGTTTGATGGTTGAAATTTTTTTTGAACTTTAGGGTTGATTTGACGGAAGTTAATTGTTAATATTATTATTTAATTATGATTTTTCATCAAATTAAACATTAAAAAGTTAATATGGAGTAAAAAGTACCATGGAGGTCATTGTACTAGGAGTTAGATTACATTTTATCCATCTACTAAAAAAATGTGCAAACTAGTCATTGTACATTAAATCAAAGAGTATATCTGTTAGAAAATTCATCTATTTATAAATATTAAAAATATTAAAAATTGGCGTGGTTGGCGTAATAATCAAATAGTGACATGTGTCACTTATACTTCATGTTGATATGCAGAGAGTTTTTTAACTATAAAAATAGATGGAGACGAACAAAATCATCTTATATAAAAAAATGTGAATACGGAAATTAAAAGATTAATAATTTATGAATATCTATATGATTGTTTAGGCTCTTGATTGAGTTGGTGCAACGAGTCAATCATAAACTCAATTAGGGAAATTACGGGAATGTTTTTTCATAATTAAAATAAGTCATATTCTTTGAACTCGCATTGATTGCGTTAGTAAAACTTTTAATTTATCATTCAATTAAAATTTTGTTTTGACACTTGTATACATTTTAATTTTACCGTGCACATTTTATTACCTCCTTCAATTGTATATTTATTAATAATGTATTTGATTGAGTTGGTGCCATAAAGTTAACTCGACACCGATTTAAGATTGATAGCACCATTTGTACATATTTAATGTGTTATTAATAATTCGTACATATTTGTGTTTTAAATTTGTGGTTTTCACACGCATACGCATGTGACGCATGTGATAAGATTTTTACTATTAATAATATTGTTGATTGAGATGGTATTTCAAATTGACTGGACGCAAACTTATGATTAATGACGACATCATGATAAATAATTATATTCATTTAGTATTCTTAATCTAATAAATTCATATGTTTAAATTTTGCTTTACTTACCATTTAATTTATTTCTTTATTTTAATATTATACATATTTAATGTGTTATTTTTAATTAGTTTCAAACTATACATTTCATTAGTTATTATATGTTACTTTGAAACACAAATCTATATTCTAAATATGTGATTTCACATGCCTATATGCATGCGATAGAATTTCTTTTTCTAGTAAAAGTTAAACATTCGAAATTTATCTAGATATAATAAAAGTATTAAAAAAATTCACATAATAAAGTTTTAAGGGTTAAATAGGTCATATGTGCCAAAAAATTTTGTTAATTGGTTAAATAGGTCGATTTTTCTTGAAAATTTAAGAAAATAGTCCCTTTTTTTAGAGGGTGTGAAAGCTCGTTCAGTTGGAAGAGCTTTCCTGTCAACTATGTAGAAAGTTCTCCCAGTTGGATGAGTTTTCTTGCCAACTGTGTAGAAAACTTGCTCAGTTTGACGAGCTTTCTTGCCAATTATGCAGCTGGATATGTTTTCACATCTCTTTAAAAAGTTTTCAAAAAATAATTTATAAATATATATATATGGCAAGTTTAAGATTCGTTTAATATTTTAGCTTAGTGCCGAATTGGGGGTGAAGTCAACAATACTTAGGTTTGGGGTCCTCCTTCCTTAATGGTCCATCACTTAAAGAGTTAATCCTGCATTAATCAATGGTCACTTCATCATTAAAATAAGTAATCCTTCTATTATTCGTGCACAGCTCAAGAAACCTTAATTCCCATTATTTTAAGTCTTTCAATGGCTTCATTATTATCCTCTAAAATTCAAGGTCGAATTTCGGTTTTCATCCCTCTCTTATGTTCATATTTTGGTATTTAACCCCTTTACTGTAATATGACATAATTTAACCTTTCTACTTTTACGATGTCATTAGTTTCGCCATTAATTATTTTAATTAAAATAATTATATTTTTAAAAAAAAGAAAAGAAACACCCCACTAATACAAAAACTCATGTCAACATGATATGTTGGAATAAAAAAAAAAGAAACCAAGACTATTAATAGAGTCATGGCGAGAAAATTGTTTTAATGCGTTAGAAATGAATCATAATTTTTGACAGAGTTAAAATGTAATTTTATTATTATATTAATTTGTATAAGACACATTCTTCAAAAGAGATTGCAAGTTCGAATTTTGGAGGCAATGTTGTTAGAAAAAGCAAGCTCAAATCTTGAATTGTTGGGGATAAAGTTGAATTAAGCAACGAACAAGAACGAATAGAGAAAATTAGACATAAATATTTACTTGAAAAAACTCTTCTAAAAAGGATAAAAAACTATGGGTAAAAGAAACTTCACTAAAGCAGCAAATAATTGAAGAGGAGTACAAGATGGAGAAACAAAAACAAACCCAAACCTGAAAATATAAAGTTCTCCCGAAATTCTCCCAAAACTCTCTTAATTGTGTTGTTGAATCACTCTCTCTAGGGTTGTTAAAAGCCCTATTTATAGGTTCAAATTCGTGGGCTAATCTGACTAAAATATCTCTAGAGTTATTAGAGTTCGATTGAGAAAAAATAGTAAAATTTAATTGGGAGAAGAAACCCGATTTAGTAAGGAACACGTCGCCATGTCGTGACGTTGTTTATCGGTTTGTCGAGAAGTCAGCTCTTTCATGTCACGACGTCAACTTTATTTCATCCAAAATGCGAGGTACACTCCACGTGAATATTTACCATAAAATGTACATTAAAGAAAAAAACAAACAAACAAACCTTGCAATTCCACCAAACCTGAATGGCCTAAATGAAAAATTTACCATTTTAAGGGGCCAAAGTTCTTGCTCCTTATCTACGCCCTTGACCGCTAACTAATTACGTCACAAAAGTATTAAGATCAAGTCTATTTAATAGAAGTACATAGACTAAATCTTAAATTTAAACATAATAAAAGGACCCAAACTACAATTCAGCCACAATTAACATGTACCAAGACTTAAAACCGAGCTGTGTACTTTTGAATACTGTGATTAATTGTGAACACTCAAATCTAAACAATTAGTTTGTTTATTTACAATTGGTCCTTGTACATTGTACTATGTCGGTTTAAATATCTTTTACTGAAATTTGTACCTTTTTATTAAATGTGTGATTCGGCCCAATTATTTAATTGGTGGTATATTTGTAAGTCTGATTTAAACAAATTAAATTAATTCAAAAGCACCCAAATTTAATATGCAAAAAAGGAGGGGGAGTTAATTTGGAATAAATCCCTCAAAATACGATAGTACAAAGCACCCAATCTTAGACTTTGACAAATATCGTAGGGAAATAGGGGGAATCTGTGGGTGAGTTTTGTCATCGTTTATGGCATATTCCTGCCAATGATGCTTTTGATGGGTTAGCGTCCTGGTCGGGTTCGAGTTTTATTTTTATTTTTATTTAAATTTTATAATATATAAATCTTTGTACTATAATTATTTGTGTATATATTATTTATATTTATAATTATAATGATGCTTTTACATATAACTTTTAAAAAAAATGGCATATTCTTGGAAATCTTCTATTAAATTTATGATAAGATTTGAGATTAGAGGTTAGTACAATGAATGATATTTAAAAAAGAAAAAGTATTTTTCTTTAATTTTATTGGATGATAAATGGAATTGGTGAAGTGCTCCACTAGAAAATTATTTTGTGGGGTGTTTGAAAATATGCTGCCGTTGTACCTCTCAAGTTCACATGCTAAAACAGGGGAATAAAAAAAATTGATTCGGAATTAAATTATATATTTTATGATAAGTAAAAAATAATTTATATGTTTATAAATTTTAAATAATTAAACTAAATTTTTATGATAATAAAAATGTAAAATAAATATATAATAAGAGACTTTTAACACTTTAAATTTTTTCCCAAACAATTTCATTATAGGTTATGATGATATCTGTTCTTTTTGATATAATGTTTAGAGCTACCAATAACTCCTCCTCAACCCATAAATAGAAGGATAATGTGCTTCAGCACACTTGAAAATCGAACCTACATCCTCCTATATTGGTAATAATCTTTATGCCAATCGAACCAAGACTCAACCTACAAATAGTTCCTCGACGGAACTCTTGACGGAACATAAGTAAAAAAAGGGAATCCAAATTTATTTTACCCTAAATTTGAAAACTATAAAATCTAAAAGTTTCATGCATTGTACCGAATTGAAAGGGCACAAAATTCAATGTTGAGTCATTGGATAATGTTTTTCTTTGAATGCCAAAATTCTAAGTGAAAAATAATTTGTTGCTTATCTTGTTTAATAAATAAACAAATAAATAAAGGTAAAATTTCTCTATTAGTCCTTGTATGATGCATAAGCTACAAATTTAGTTTATATATTCTAATTTGGTTATTTTAATTAATAGATTTAACGGTTATTGTTTGAATGAGAATTGAATTCGAAAAAGTATAAGAATTAAAAATGTTTAAGAAGGACTTAATACACGGCTCGTGCCAAAATTTTATTTAACAAGTTTAATTACTACCATTAGATATTTCGGAAAAATACAAGAATTGAAATTAACCAAAATAGAGTGTAAAGACTAAATTCATAATATTCGTATAGTATAAGGGATTGATAGCAACATTTAACCATAAATGAATGAACTCTGTTACGCTCGAAGGAGGTGGAAACACGTGCTGGTTTGGCACGTGCATCGGGGCAGGCAAATATTAAGTAGGCTGTAGCGGCAATTCATTGCCGGGTTGACCGGATACAGCAAGGAGGGTGGGCGCGTGGATCGTGGGGCGCACTGTTCCCCATCACGCGTGTGCGCCTCCGCCGCTAGACGACACCGACTTTTTCCACCTCTCTTTCCTTTTGCTCTCTTTTAGGCATCCCCTTCCAAATTTACTATTTTAAGCCCTCCATTAATATGATTAATTAAATCTACAACCAATTAACTAATCCGAATAAATTTAAGATAAAATCTACAAATTTACATAAAATAAAATTCGAATCCGAAATCTCAAAATTCTTAAATTAAAATAAATATATGCAAAGATTTCACGTAATGATGAAATGCAAAATCTAAACACTTCATGTTTGCTATAGAGGTGATCATGAGTAAGGTCATACCTTCACCAAATTCCAAAATAATTTTCAAGCTCGAGCTTTAAGGTTGATATCGATTCGGTCGATTCTTTTCAAATTTTGTTAACCGTTCATCATAATTCAGTTCAATTTTTTTATTTTTAGACTTTCTTTTTGGTAAAAAAGAGACAACACTAGGCAATTACGATAACCAATTCATAAATAAACAGAGCAAAGAGTCCCATTGTATCAGCACATTTAGCCATATGATCTGCAACCCCATTTTGAACCCTCAAAATATGTCGGACATGAACCTCTCATCTTCGTTGCAACAATTGATGTAATAGCCTTTGTTTTATGACATTCGAATATGATTTAACAAAATGTCAAAGCATTTTTCGTAATTCTTTCTAAATTACACTAAATTTTCAAAAAAAAATAATTTCACTATTTTAAATATAAAATTATATATTTTTATATCATAAAAATTAAAATCAATTATAAATTAAATATTTTTTTTCAAAATTTCATAAATAATTTAAACACCTCAATTCGAATCGATTTTTTATTTTTCATGCTCAACCCTACTAAACTCAGCTTAACCCGTCTCCCGTAAATAACTCATTCCATTATATTTAAATTCGACTCAAAGCAAACTAAATTAATCCGACCGAACCCAACCTATGAACACCTCTGTGACGTAAATAGTATATATAGAGCGGAAAAGAATATTGTAAGGGGCCCAATGTATTCAACATCGTCCATTCACTTTGGACCCACCCACTTCTATTTGATGTTATTATTCACCATTTTTATCTTATTTATTTTATGATTTTTTTTGATTGGTCAAAAAAAAAGTGGAGAGACAATCTGGAGGGTGGACCCCACATATTCCTCTCTTTATAAAAATAAACATATATCTTAGTCTTTGACCTTTGACTGCCACTACCACTGTACTAACATCAGACAATTCAAACATAATAATTAAATATCCCAATCACTTTCTTCCTTCCACTATTTGATTGAGATTAGATTCCTATTTTCCTTATCAACATTTTATTTTATTTTATCGAGTGCAAGAAGACGTGGGTTCAACGTATTAATATATGCTCTTTTCGATATAATGCTTAAAATAATTTATAACCCCCTTTAATTTACATTCTCTTACATTGACAACAATGTTAATGTCAGTTGAGTTAAGGTTAAATAAAAACTACTTAAACATTAACGGTAAAACAGATATTTATATTCAAAATTCATAAAATAAAACTCATTTAATACGAAAATTTAGAATTGAATAACAATTTTTAAAAAAAAAAACCCCATTAAAGCAATCCAAAAATTTTCTCTGTTTGATATTTTATTACTTGTACTCTTATGGCTTTTAAAAGCAACCTAAGAATTCCATTATGAAGCTAATTATAGCCAAAAGAAAGAAAGAAATATTTGTGGAATCTTTTAGTCATTGCCACCTTTTTTTTAAGCCACAAAAGCTCGAAAGGTGCCATTGGCTTGATTTTTATTTTATAATTTAAAAAAAATTCAATTCAGTCACATAATAAAGCAAAGATTTGACACCCCACCAGGCACCAGACTGTAAAAGCGTTGCCCTTAATTTTTGTCCTCTTTAATCCCATGGGACATACAAACCATGACACAAAAAAGGAAGAAGAAGAAATTCAATGTTTTTTTATGAAAAATAAAATTGAATGAACTTCAATCATAGTATATTTGGTGTTTTGAAAAAAGAAAGAAAGATGGTGCAGTATGTATGAAAACACCAAACTATAAGGATTTAATTGCAAAAGACACTTACGTCAATGATGAAAGTCTAATTATGATTTTAGTCCCTCTACTATTTTATTAGTAAGTCTAATTACCAATTTTTTAATATTATTTAGTAAAATTTTAAAAAAAATCATAAATATTTCAAAAAAAATCAAATAAATAAAAAATCGTATTTCTTAAAAGTACTTTTATATAATATTTTGAATTTAAATTTATTGTTTTAAATATAAAGCCTCGTTTCACCTCATAAAGATATAATTAATCATACATTAAATAGAAAATAGATAAAATTATAAATTGTAAATTAAATTAGTTTAAAATATCATGATAATTCAGATAATTCAGATCGATTTTAAGTTAGATTACATTTTATCTCTTTTATTCAAAAAAATGAGTAAAATAGTCACTGTACATCAAATTAATGAGCAAACCGATCATTTCTATTAAAAATTTAATCCATTTCTACGGTTAACGTGGCTAACAGAATAACAAAAACAATTACACGTGGTGTGCCACGCGTATTAGTGGCAGAGGCAGGATGTTAATCTTGGGGGGACCAAGCTAAAATTAGACATGCTACGTAACAATCGATTCAAAAGAAACAGCATTCTAATATGACAATCGATCTAAACATAAAAATAATCGATCCAAAAGAAATAATATTTTTAAAAAATTACAAAAATCTACTTATATTTTTAGGACATAGCATAAAATTTAAAAAAATTTAAATCTTGGGGGAGCCATGGTCCCCCGAGCCTCTACTACGTTCCACCATTTATTATCTAATATATAAAGACAAAGAACTGGATGGTACAATTACCGCAAACCAAATAGTGGGTGTAATCAGAAGTTAGATTTTAGGGTGAAAAAAAGAAAAGAAAACAGAAAAAGTAGGAACCAAACAAAGTGAGCACATTTCCTTTGACCAAACCTTTTGCTTGGTTAGCCAGTTAGGTTCCAGAGACCGGACTTGTAACTGTCACACGTGTGGACCTTGTCTCTCTGTTCCAACCTGTTCTTTTTTCTTCTTTTTTTTCATATAAAGCTTTCAGGACCAAAAACCACGCATCACTCACAGAGAATTTCCAGTGTCCTTTTTTTAAAAGAAAAAAAAATTATCTGTTCTTGCTTTGGAGATGCCTGGAAGTATAGAACCTTTAGATTTGTGTAATGTTCAAGTTCCGTACTATTTCAGGTGCCCAATCTCACTCGAATTAATGCGTGACCCGGTAACTGTTAGCACCGGCCAGACCTATGACCGAACCAGTATCGAGTCATGGGCTGCTACCGGCAACACCACTTGTCCGGTCACACGAGCACCGCTCTCGGATTTCACTCTCATCCCTAACCATACACTTCGCCGGCTTATACAAGATTGGTGCGTTGCGAACCGGGCTTTTGGTATTGAACGAATTCCCACGCCTAAACAACCGGCTGAACCGGGTATGGTTAGGTCGTTGTTGAACCAGGCTTCAACGGTTTCGAATCCGTTTTCGGTTCGTCATTCTGCTTTGGTTCGACTCAAGGGGTTGGCTCGGGAGTCGGAGAAGAATTGGAACGTGATTTGTTCTCATGAGGCTAGGGAGATACTGATGAGGATTTTGTTTTCCGATGTGAGTTCCGGTTCGTCGGAGTTGAGCCAGGAGGCGCTTGCGGTTTTGGTGATGTTTCAACTCACTGAGTCTGAGTGCACGGGGATCGGTTCAGATTCGAACAGAGTGGTGTATTTGTCGGAACTCTTGTTCCATTCCTCGATCGAAGTACGAGTTAACTCAGCTTCACTCATCGAAACCGTTCTCGCCGGAATGAGATCATCAGATCTCCGAGCTGAGATTTGCAATGTGGATGAAATCTTCGCCGGCGTTACCGATATATTGAAAAACCTAAGTTCGTATCCACGCGCGTTGAGGATCGGCGTTCGAGCTCTTTTCGCCTTGTGCTTACTGAAACAAACTAGGCACAAAGCCGTACAAGCCGGAGCGGCCGAAACGTTGATTGACCGGTTAACTGATCTAGACAAGTGTGATGCCGAACGAGCCCTAGCAACGATAGAACTCTTATGCCGGATCCCCTCGGGTTGCTCCGCCTTCGCCTCACACGCGCTCACTGTCCCGCTTTTGGTAAAGACGATACTGAGGATCTCCGACAGGGCCACGGAATACGCCGCTGGCGCGCTGATGGCACTCTGTTCGGAATCGGAACAGAGTCAAAAGGACGCGGTGAGCGCGGGCGTTCTGACTCAGCTGCTGCTGCTGGTTCAAAGCGATTGTACGGACAGGGCTAAGAGGAAAGCTCAAATGCTGCTTAAATTGCTTCGGGATTCGTGGCCTGAAGATTCCATCGGAAATTCGGATGATTTCGCTTGCAGTGAAATCGTACCTTTTTGAAAACGATAAGTACTTCACCCAGATTCTCCATTAAAAAGAAGACCAATATTTTTAAATTTTTATTATTTTTGCTTAAATCAAAAACCTACAAATTTAAAACCATAATTTCTGGGTTTTTTTTTAGTGTTTAGATCAAAGTATATAGAGGAAGACTGTAATTTTCATGTATCTAATTTTTTGTACCTAAGAATTTTTGTTAAAAGCAAATCAATATGAACAACTTACCTCTCTTCTTGTTCCTATCAACCATTTCCGATTTCATTATCGCTCCAATTTCAATTATTTAATTAAAATATAAAAATATTTTAAAATTTTATAAAATTTAATGTAATCTTTTTATTTTTTAAAAAAATTAAATGTTATTATTTGATTTGATGGATGTGAGTGAACACATGGCTGTTAAGCAGTCCTTTCTTGGAAATTAGAGAATTGGTGTAGGTGATGCGAATTAAGAAAGATTATAAGATAATGATTTTAACAGTTCAATAACTCAAATGAAAATTTTTAAATATTTTATAATTTTTAAAAATTAAATAATTAAAATATAAATTTACTAATGATTAAACATAACCAAATCAATTGCACCAAAACCAAAAAATAATCAGAATAATATCTAAATCTAATAATTAATTTTTTGCATTTTATGTATCCATAAAGATAAAGCGGATAAATATTAACCACGAATTTTAAAATTATTTCATATTCGGAACGAGAATCGAACTAGGTTTTTAACAATAATATCAAGAACTTGTGAACAAAATCTGCATATGTTTTTTGTTTTAAGGTTAAGTTGTTATAATTATTTTGGCTTGTATAAAGAAACACCTCAAATTGGAAACACAGTACAGAATCCAGTTTCTGGTTATAGAAAGCTGATACTTAATTTTTTTTTAAAAAAATATCACATTCAAACACTGAAATTTTGTCCCCTGGAATCCAGACCAGACCAGCCTCCTCTTCATCTTTCTTTTTCATTGCCCCTCAAGCCCTAATTTTTAGTCTGAAATCTGACAGTGAAAAATTGGGTTTCCTTTTTTATTACTATTTCTTGCTTTGTTTTGGTGGGGTTAAAGCTTTGAGACTGGGTTTTTGTTTTTTTGACAGTGGCTAAAAGCTGGCTAAGGTTATAGCATTTTCAATGGTTTCTCGCGTGCATGCTTTTAGGTCCACATAAGAATCACGTGCAGTGAATCATGGGGGGAAAAATGTGGTATTAGGGATAGGGGTGTGTGGGGTGTTAAATTTGGATTAAATTATTTTTTAGGGTCTAAATTCGATAATTGTTTTTATAATGGGGTTTAAAATTTTTTTGATATAAGTTAGTCACTGATTTTTTTTAAAAGCTCTGAAGTTTAGGTACAATTGTCAAGTTTAAGCTACAATATGGTAAAAATTATTAAATTTAGGGATTAATTTAGATAAAAAAAGTTTAAGTCTCAATTTGGAAATAATTACTTAATTCAGGTTCTAATATAGGAACGATTATCAAGTTCAATGACTAATTTTGAAAAAAAAAATCTAGACCGTAATATGAGAGTAGTTACCATATTTCAAACATGTGCGGAGGAGATGATGGATGGGTCACATGTTGGTGGGAATTTATATAAAAACACGATGGTATCACATGGATTGGCTCATGTTTTTTGAGTAGGTATTGTAGAGGTTGACGTCTCCTTGTAATTCAAACTCGAAAATTTCATTTCATTTGTGAAATTTAAATTTGAAATTCACTTTTGAATTTTAAAGAAAAAGTAAACTTTAAAAAAAAAATTCAAACTAAAATGATCGGAACTCTGAAATGATCTTAAAACTAAATAATTTTATCTAGAACATTGTGACGCAAAACTTGAATGATCCAAACTAAAAATAATACAAATCCTAAATGACTCAAACTCGAAATTGATGTAAATCGGGTTGGTCTAACCATCGGTCTCATACAAGTTATAGATATAAATTTCTATTTTAATATAGAATTTAATCTTTCTATTTTTATAATGTTATAAATAAGTTTAAATTCGATATAATGTTAAAATATATTGCACTCTTAATGAGAAAACTTGAGTTTGAGTTTGAACCCTAAAGACGACATTATTAGAAGGACAACTAACTATAGAAGCTTGTTTAAACATGTCTTCGACTTGGAATGTCTCTACCGACTGTTTAGAAGCTTCATTTGCCTGTTTATTTCACCCAACATATACAACTGTTATCAAAATCCAACCCTATTTATAAGCCAGCAATACCATAAAAAAAGGGGTTAATTGCACTAATGTCATCAAATTACGATATAGATTTTTAATTTGATCTCAAGTTTTGAAATATTTTGATTGAGTCATTAAATCATTGGTATTGTAGCAATCAAATTAGTCCATCCTCTTAGTCATTAGCTTGTTTGTTAAATGTCGAATCAAATATGATGCGGATCATATTCAAAAAACGTACGCAGGGGAAAGGCTTGCCCCTTAAATGGAAAATTATGCTTTTATTCTCTGAAAATTTATAAAAATTTAAGTAAATAAATAGTAAAATTATAGTTTGTCCCCAGATGATAAATTTTGATTTAGTCCTAAAACCTATAAAGATATGTGTCAATACAATGGTGAAATTGCATTTTAGCTCACATAAAAATATATAATTTAATCTCTCCCCCCAATTTTTTTTAGCTTCATCCCTACATATACGTGAATGAAATTATAAACACGTGTGTACCTATTTTATGGACAACTTGAAAGTTGGATCTGACTTATTAAAACATAGAAGATAAATAATCCTCTAAAATTTTGTTGACATTATCTTTCTTTTTTTAACATTTCAGATCCAAGTTGTCTATGCGGTAGGTAAAAATATGTTTACAATTTCATCCACGTGTTTTAAATATGCTTCATGTTATATTCCAACTATATATAACTCTTAAATTGATGACCATGCTAATCGGTGTAATACTAATGTTATTTTGAGGACTCAATCACACCAAACTTAGAATCTAAACCATAATTTGAAGGCATTAGGGCAAGTAATCCTAATTTTGAAATCTTTAAATGATATGAATAAGTAGCTAAGAAAATTATCAAGTAAAAACATAGAAAACTTACACGGGCTTGAATCATAAACATGCTGTGACTACAAAACGAAGAAACATGAACAGACACCACCTCCATTTTATGCTTCTCCAAGATATAGCAAATAGTGGGCCTGGTTTTTTGGGTGAACACACGCTTATTTGTGCTTCATTACCGCACACATTCAACACAAGGTTGGAAGATGTCCATGTCTGAAATGTTACAGATCGGGATTGGGTCGACATTGAAAGGGAACTTGAAATTTTGGTTGCATTATTAGTTGAAGAAGAAGATACTGGATCAGCCAAGAATGCCTCCCTGCTTGAATATTCCAAAGTCTGGTTTTGAGTGTTCATCGCTAATGAGGGGTGGTAACCAAGATTAATGGCTCCTTGGATTGATCTCTCTAGCTTTTGTTTTTTGTAGATTTTGGAGGGTTTGTTGTAGGGTTTTTATATAGTTTACTGCTTCATCAACTATGGTAGATTTGTCGGCCTGCATAGGATACAAGATTAAATTAGAATATATAGTTGATATCATTCCATCACAATTCACACACCCACACTCCCACTACTAAACTACTAGCTTGTGGATCAATCCGGAATACTTTAAACACCCTTAATCAATAAGCCCACAATCTTTGAATGGGGTGAACACCCAATGTGAAGTTCATATGTTCTTTTGACTCCCTATGGATCCGATTAAATTTGGAGTTGAATTGGACTAGATCCCATTTCAGAGGCAAGTTCTTCCAACCAATTGTTCCTATTTATCATTCATAATGTTGAAACCTAGATTTTATTTAATGAAAGTCGAATTTCTTACTACTCAATCCAACATGTGTAATCAAGATGCTAATTTCTTGAATTATAACATGTAGACCATGAATGATAAAAAAATTGAGACTTAGCGTATCATCACACCACAGATTCAATGGTAAAACTTATACAAATTTCAAATTGATTATCACACCACGAGTTCAATGGTAAAACTTATACAGGTTTCAAATTGATTAGTACGCGATTCATAAATTGATTCATGTGTTTATAAATCCATTTCCTTTACCCATTATAATGTAATGGTAAAAAAAAACATTTGAGATTTGGAAAATTTATGCAGTTTTTGACAATTTAACTTCAATAAAATACATTCCTACATTAAACCATGAACAAATAAAGGAGAAAACATGTTAAAATTTCAAAGACGGTGTTATTAAAAGAGACAATCATGAACGTTTAACATTAACAGCAAAACAAACATAAAAAATACCATACATTTTTCATAATTGGAATAACTAAAAGCTCGATAAATATTCGATTCAACGATGGGTAGAATGAAAAACACTAATCGTTTCTCATGATTAATATATTACAAGATACATTAATATCCTCACTCATACTTGTTGAGACCCCAAAAATTTTTAAATTTCAGAATTAGTTTAGGTATGTAAATAATTGAACCCTCTAAATCTAAAATATCATTCACAGTTATATAAATATATATATAAATAAAATACCTTGGGAGGAAGGTGAGGGAGCAAAGCATGAAGATTAGAGAACATGTTCCTCATCTTCTTCCTTCGTTCTCTTTCTGTCCATATATGCATGTCATGTTCATCATCTGATTCACTCCCTTTCTTCTTCTTCTTCTTGGTCTCTGCTTGTGAATTATCTTGTTGTTGTTGGTTATTGTCATTGGTTGCAGATTTATCTTCACTGCCAAGACCAGGTGAATTATTGTTGTTGTCTGAAATGGATAAAGGCCGTGACTGGTGGTTTTTTTTCCCACAACAAGAAGCTTTCATGGCGGCCTTCTTCAGACATGATGATAGCTAAGTAGGTTGAAAGAGAAAGGGGAATTAAGGGAAGACGTGATGATGATGATGAAGATAAAGAGAGGAGGCGTTTAAAAGGTGGCAAACAAAGGACGAATACACTGTTTTGATGAGTCCAAAATACAATCATAAGGCAATGCCGTTACTATATATGAATCAAAACAAAACGTATATATACACATACAGATTATTATCACCAACTTGGATTTAATGGTAAAACAGTTCATATTTTTCAAACTTTTTTAGCCTTGTTTTTTTTAGGGATAATATATAACTTTGTGTGGATTGAGTGTTAGCTTGATTGACACTAGTATTGTTGCTAGTGCAGGAGAACGTGGGTTTAAATGCGTTGAAGCGCATTATCCTCCTATTTAAGGGTTGGGGAGGGGCTATGGCTAATTCTAAGCATTCTATCAAATATATATAACTTTGTCCCTGAATTTGTCTATTTGTACCTAGTTGGTCGCTAAACTTGTAACGCACTCGAACCCACATCCTCTTACTTTGGTAACAATGTTCATGCCAATCAAGCTAAGACTCAATCGGCAAGCCTCTGTTGATATTTGAAAGGATTTGAACCAAGGTTTTCAGAATTAGGTTGGTGGTTGATCAATCAGATTATCAGTTTTTGATTTGATTAAATAAATTATTAATATATATTAAAAATAAAAAAATCCGGTTCAATCGATTCACGAATTAGTCGTTCTGATCCCTTATTTTAAATCGGTGTCTCGATTGGTTCCTGATCCAACTAGCCAGTATAATCCAATTTTAAAAACAGGATTTGGAAAAAAAAATTAAATTTCAAAAATGAATTTAGATAAAGAAAATTAGGGTTGTTTTAAACAGAGACCAGGTTTGAGCTCCAACAACTTAGCTCAATTCATTTTCTGATTTTTTAATATAAATTTTATTTCTATAAATTATGTAAATCATATCATATAAAAATAAAATTTATAATGATTTGTAAATATTAAAAAAATCTTTAAGTTGGTTGCGTTTAATATTTTAATAAATAAAAAATATATAGAATAATTAAATATTAAATTAAAATATTTTTATTTAATAAATAAAAAATCTTTAAGGCTCTTACTGTTGACCCCAGGATTGAGATCTGTATGCTTCCTGTCGGCGATGGAATCACCCTCTGCCGTCGGCTCAAATGAACCGCCGCTGTCTCCACCGAAGTTTGATCACGACGTTAGTGTCTTTTCTGCATACTGTATTGATAATATTCAATGTGATCCCACCTGGCCACCCACCACCACCCTATGTATTGGCTGGTTGGAGGATGCCATATTTTTATCTGTTAATTTGGTATTTTTAAACATTCCAAATTATAATCAATTCAATGGAAATTTTAAGATATATATGTATTTATTTAATGTATTTATACTAAATCTGAAAAGTGAGAAAGTTTAGACAAAAATATACATTTAAAAAATGGGTTTTGATAAAAAATAATACCCATTTAAAAAATAAGTTCAGTCTTCAGTAAGGTCTTTTGGTCCACTAGCCTAAAATTTGCAAAAAAGAAAAAAAAATTGTTGTTTCGCTATTGTTTTCTCACTGTTTTACTGTCATCTCACTATTATGTTGCTACTATTTTATTGTTATTATTTGAATTTTGTATAATTCTTGTTTTATTATTAATTTTGCTACTATTTTAAAGACATTTGTTTATTAAGTTACACCTATATTAGTGTTATTTAAGTATAAACATTTCTTTTAACTTTTTTTTAATTTGTTGGGAAACATTTATTTTAATATTTTTAGTGTTTTGATGTATTATTTATATATATATATAATAAAATAAAATGAATTTTAAATACGAGTCAAGTCTAGGTTTAGCATCTTCAATTCGAATTAGACTTGGGAAAAAATTTAAACCCATTTTTCGGGTCAAATCGAAACCATAAAACGAACCTAAAATTTTATTAGAACCCGACCCAACTCAACTCATGAACAAATTTAATTTATTCCATTCATGTACCAAAAACAAAAGAATAAAACATGCATATTTACACTATAATGAGTGGTATCTTATGGTAGTAAGATATAAACACTCAATAGAGTTTTAAGAATTTCCCAACACTTAAAATCAAACAAAATTTCATAAATGTTAGTATGCCACAATCAAAAGCACCAAATGAATGACAAAACAATACCATCAATTCCCATCGTTACACAAATACCATATAAATGGATAAATTATACTTAAGATTATTAAATTATTTATAAATTTACATTTTAATCATTCTACTTTAAAAATTTACAAATTAATTAGTGAATTATTTGAATGTTTTCATTTAAGTCATTGGACCATGAAATCTTTTTTTAAAGTCCAACAAGCTTCGAACAATAATTTGTTAATCAGTATTATGAAATAATACCAATCAGCAAGTAAATAAATATATCTCATAGCCAAGCTGATCTAATGATCGATATGGAAGATCAAAGAATAAAGTTCTTTAAATTTTGGTTCATAAATTATTTTATAAAAAAAACTAAATTATAGAAGAGGAAGGGAAATTTACCCTTTTGATTGGTGCCAGATGTGACAACAAAGAATGCTATACATTTACGATTTTAACTAACTTAAATAAAAAAATTTGGATAGTTTAGTGGATATATTTTATAATATTTTAAAGTTGAACGAGTAAAACATAAATATATTAATCGTTGAATGAGCTTTCCAGTTTCCCGGCAGGAAAAACTTGTCATCATGCATCAATTAGGGGCCGGTTATCATTCCGTTCACGTTAAAAATGCAACATCTATGTTTAAAGAAAGCTTTGTTTGTAGTACAAATAACCGATACAAAGCAAACGGCGAGAAAGAACAGTTTCCGGTCAGTGTCATTTTGAATAATTCAAATACCCCTTTTTTTATACTGTAATGACTTCTCGGGGAGCTTTTTCCGACGAACCGTTGAGCCCTGCCGGTCGACTTTTTATTGATCCAAAAACTGACGTGGTCATCCATTGCATAGCCATTAGCAAAAACCCCATCGACTTAGACGTAGCAAAGACGGCTCTAAAGTCATCGGTGCTGGTCCAACACCCTAGATTTTGTAGCCTGTTGGTTCGTGACGAAAACGGGTTCGAGCATTGGCGAAGAACCGAGCTCGACATCGACCGGCATTTCATTGTCATCAACAACCGGCTCAATAAACCGGGTAAGTTCGTCGGAGAACACGAAACCCAAGGTTTCGACGATGATGAGGGTGATGGTGATGGTGATGGTGAAGCGGCGGTGAATCAGTACGTAGCGGATCTATCGGTGAGCAGTCCGTTGAGTATGGACAAGCCTTTGTGGGAACTACACCTCTTAAAGGCGCACAAGTGTGTCGTTTTCAGGATTCATCATGCTTTAGGGGATGGGTTTTCGTTGATGTCCATGTTGATGGCCGGAAGCGGGAAGGTAGATGTTCCCGCGGTGGTTCCCGCGGCGGTTCCTCCCGTTAAGACTGAGGGAATTAAGAGCGGGAAAAGAAGGGAATGGTTCTGGTTGTTAAGTCTTCTCTGGGGGGTTTTTAAGATGGTCCGTTACACTATGGTGTTTGTGCTGGAGTTTGCGGTGAGGAGCTTGTTTGTGTGCGACATGAAAACAGTGATATCAGGCGGCAACGGCGTCGAACTCTGGCCGAGGAAATTGGCCACCGCTAAATTCTTGCTTGAAGACATGAAGGAGGTTAAAATGGCTATCCCAAATACAGTAAGTAACTAGAATATGAATATCTGTTCCATAGCTATCGGTACAGGTAATGCCACCAGTTCCCTAGTCATCCGGTTTTGATTACACAGATTATATATTTTTAAAAATTTTAATTCGAACTTTTTACTGACCTAACGCAAATTTGCAGACCATTAATGATGTTATGCTTGCAATGGTGTCATCTGGGCTATCAAGATACTTAGAACACCGAACACCAAACGGTAATCTTACTTCATAAACATTTATCAAACCAGGCACTAATTTAGAACTAATTTTCGACCCAAAAAAAAAACCCAGAACTGATTTGATTCCAATTTTTGTTGTTAGCCTTGCATGAGGGCCTTCGTTTGACTGGGGTGGCCATGGTTAATGTAAGAGCAAATCCAAGATTGCAGGTTAGTTTCAGCTTTCCAGATTTCAACGATAGGCCGAGCTCAAGCTATTAATCGAACTTATACTCAGTAATACTTAAATGAAATTTTAATACATTTTTTATTATGCAATAAACATTTTTAGAAGTTAACTATGAAAAGGTCCAATGAACAAAACTTAAATCAAGCTCAAGTTCGAGCATAAATCAATACACAAACTTTAATCTAGCTTGAGTAACTCGATAGCTTGAGCTTAAAATTTGATGTTTGAATCAAACTCAAGTTCAGCCCGGCTCAAATAATAGATAAAACACTATTGATGTTAGCAATTGGCGCTTTGAGACCTTAAAATGGGATGCGGAAGGTGAACTACTGATTTTCTCTTTGTCAGGAACTATCAGAAGTAATGGAAAAGAATTCAAAAGCAAGATGGGGAAACAAATTTGGTGCAATTTTGATACCAGTTTTCCATCACAAAGGTGGCAATAATCCTTTACAGTATTTGAAGAGAGCAAAGGTGATGAATGATAAGAAGAAACACTCCATGGAGGCCTATTTCACATACAAAATCAGGGATCTTGTAATGACCCTGCTAGGACCAAAGGTTCAGCAAAAGAAACAACCAGATAATGAAAATATCATACAACAGTTGATTTGGGGATACTAGATACCCTAATGACTGCATTGTTATCTTTGGTTTTTGCAGTATGTTTGTTTGCTTTACTACAAACTCCTTTGCAATACAACCTTCACTATCTCAAACTTCGTTGGCCCTCTAGAGCATATCACACTTGCAGGCCACCCGATTTCTAACATTAAGTTCAATACATCTAGCCTACCACAGGTAGGCATATCTAATACTCATGTTCAATACGTACATCTACACAAGCACATGACACTTTATATGCACGACATTCACAAGTTTTAATGTTGTTTAATACAGGCAATCTCAATGCACATGTTGAGCTATGCTGGTAGAGTTGAAATGCAACTTCTAGTAGCTAAAGATATCATCCCTGACCCAGAGTTTCTAGCTAAGTGCTTTCAAGATGCCTTACTTGAAATGAAAACGGCAGCAATTGCAACCAATAAAGCATAGAAAAACCTCAAATCAAACAGCACAAGAAAAATGAACACATTTAAGATTTATCACATGAATCTGTGGAATCCCTTTTACCTTCTGTTTTTATTGTTCTTTAAGCTCTTAAGACCATCCATATTTTTTAGTCTGACTCCAAGTCCTAGGACTTTTGAGTTCCGACTACTACATCAGTATCGGAACTCATTGACTTCATCAAATGTTAATTTATTTGGTGGCTTTAGGAGGATTATTATAAAAGTAATTTGATGATGAAATTATCAACTTCAGCCCCTAAAATGCAACTTGCTCTAAAGCTAAAGCTTCAGGTTTATAGCGCATGACTCAACCCCATTCATACACATCTATTTAAGGCCATCTCCTTCAACAAAGTACCTTTACTATACTCAGGGAGGTTTTTAAAGTTTCTTATCATATTATGGTCATAGCACAAGACAAATCCCAAAACTAAAGGAATATCTAAACCTTAAATTTGAACTAATCATCAAAATAAAACTATAGGTATATAGCAAGATGAAGAAATCTATTTGTCTACCAAGACTCAGAAGCAAAGACAAACATTTACATACCAAATTGTATATATAAGCTAAAATAGGGTCTACAATACATCTCAAAGCTATTAGCATTGAGCCCCAAAAACTCATTGAATGGCAGCCAGATAATAAAACTTGAAAAAACACGATTAAATATAAAAAAGGCAATAACAGTCTTAAGCATTTATCTATAAATTTAAGCAACCAAAACAAACATCCAAAAATTCAGAAACTCAGTCACAGCTAATTTAAATCCATATAATAAAACCTTAATTCAAAACAAGCATAACCATATCATTTCACTAAGAACAACATCAAAACGAACCATGACAGTTCTTCAACGGTAACTCTTCTGGAACCTTGCCCTGGCACCTCTTCCACCAAACTTCTTAGGCTCGCACCTCCTGGGATCAGCGACCAGCAAAGTCCTATCGTACCCGACCAAAATATCCTTAATCTCCTTCTTGCTCTGCTCATCAACGTACTTCTGGTAAAAAGCGACAAGGGCTTTAGCGATGCTTTGACGGATAGCGTAGATCTGAGAAGTGTGACCTCCACCTTTGACTCGGATCCTCATGTCAACGCCGGCAAAACGCTGACGGCCGAGGAGAAGGATTGGCTCGACGGCCTTGAAACGGAGGATCTCGGGCTCGACAAGCTCAATGGGACAACCATTGATCTTGATCAAACCACGGCCTCTCTTGCAGTGTGTTACGGCTACCGCCGTCTTCTTCCGGCCAAAGCATTGAACCGACTCGATTGCTTTCTCCGCCATATTTGGTTTCGTTTATGGTTTTCGAAGAATCAATCGACTCTTACCTTGAAGCAAAAACCCTAGCACTGCAAAAATGCGCGGCGTTAAGAGGATTATATCTAAAAAGGCTGCGTTAGGACATTAGGGTTTTTGAAAGCGTTAAACGGTGCGTTTTGGAAGTTTGAGATCTCTTTCATTTTGGGCTTTTAATTAAACCAGCGTAGTATGAGTCCATTAGGAATACCAACTAAACTTCGGGTTATTTGTTAGAATTCTAAAGGGGTTGGAATAAGGGTTTCAACCACTTGACTCATGAACCGGTGCGAATAGATTGAAACGATAGTTAAATTGAGTTAAAAAAATAATCTTTTTAATTTATTCAATTGAATCGAACAACGATCACCGATCTGATTCCGAAAATCTTGAACCAACTTTTGCAATGTTGACAAAAATTAAAGCTTAAAACATGATATAATAACTTAAAAATCATTACGAAGTAAATACACAAAAATGTCAAAATTTTACTTTAAATGAATATGAACGTGCTTATATCATGTATATTATATACATGAAATTTTTGAGTTTTTGATAATTTTTTAAGTTCCAAAATACTTCTTTGTTTTAGTTATATTTAAAGCAGATCTCGTTTTCTAAATTTAATTTTTAATATTAATTTTTTGTCATTAATAATAATAATATTTTTGTTGTTTAAACATCATGTATTAAATTATAATTAAATTTTAAAACTAAAATCTCAACACAAATTACAAAATAATATAATTGCATGCAACAATCATATATATCGTATATACTATATAAAAGAAGGTATGAGAGCATATACGAAAACATTAAGTTTTGGGATAGTTTTTCGAGTTCCAAAATATTTTCTTAATTATTAGTATATAATTACGAGACCCGTTAATGACTTAATTTAATTACATTATATAACATTTTGTTTTGTTTTAATCACATTATATAATAAGTAATTTAATCACCATGTCATACACCTCACTATTAACATCATATAATAATTTAATTTAATTTAATTTAGGAATTATAACATTTATTTTTTATCGAATTCATCGGGGGGTCGGGCAATAAATAGAAAAAAAAGTAATCTTACTTGAATATATGATGAACACTTTATTTACAAAGTTTGTATAATAAATTAATAAAAAAATTGAGCTATATTAGTATGATTTTCGACTCACAGTTCGCGCTGGGTTAATTTTTTTGGATTAATTAATCCAAAATTTAAGGTTATAATGTGCTTCAAGCTTCTATGCTCTCTATAGAATTTAGTATTTGTATTTGTATTTTTTTAAAATTAGCTTATTTTTTTTTCGAATTTAAAAATTTAAGTTCAGTTGTTGACAATTTTAAAATTCTGCTATTAAATTTACTGGTATGACATTCTAGGATTTAAAAAGTACTCACTCGTCAATCAGGTGATGAAAAATTGATATTGTAATAGATTTGAATTTAACAAAGAATTCTAATAATGCTAACAATTCTTAAAATTCATGTTAGCGTTTTAATTAAAATAAAATATTTAAGTTAATTAATGACATTATAAATGTTGAGGTATCAAGTTATGACAGAAATAAAAATATAAAAATTAATTCTCAAAATTGAGTATAATATAGAGACTAAATTAAAATTTTATCTTTTTTACACGAAAATAGAATAATTAAAATTAAAATTAAAATTTAACCATTATTATTAATAATGCAAAGAAAAAAAAAGAACACTTGCCTTCTACTTATAGTAGTATAGATAACATAAATTTGAATTTAAATATAAATGTTAATATAGAAAGTACTTATAAAAGATGTACATTTCATTAAAATTTTTAGACTGATGTACTATATTTGCTTGATTTGCTATTTTTTGGCTCATAATTGTTTGATATAGTTTAATCATGACCTAAAATAAGAAAATGGTACAGATCTGATTATTTTGGGTTTGGTAAATTTAAAAAGTGACATTTGAATCTGATTGACTGGTTAGATTGAGAATCGATACGAATCGGCTGAACTGGTAATTGAATTGGGATTTTTTTTTAAAAAAATTTTAATCTTTAATAATTTTTGAACATTCTCATTAAACCCTCCAAGTTATTTTGATTTTTTTTATTGTGACCCTAATCTTAATGTCAATATCCACTATCGATTATGATGGTTTTTGTAAGATTAGACTCTAAAACGAAGAGTAGAATAATTGACATATAAAGCTTTAACTTTTTGTACATAACTAATACGACGGGTCTATTGAGCTCTTAACAATAGTTTATTAGTTAATGGAATTTTATTGTTGGGTTAGTTTGACGACCGCAAGGTCATGATTGTTTCTCTTTGATTTTTTTATATAAACAATAATATCTGTGCAATAATCTATAGTGTTTTATGTGTGGTTTGAATGATTTAATATATATATACTAATATTCAAATTTTTAATTGAACTGGTGCCACGAGTTAATCAGACACCAGCTCGTTTAAGGAAATTATAAAAATGTCTTCGTATTTAAAATAAGTTATATTATTTTAGAGTACTTTGGGCATTTTATATTTTTTATACATTTCAATATTATCATGTACACTTTATTACTTCCATCAATTACATACATCTATACTTATTATATATAAAGTGTTTGACTGAGTCGGTGTCACGAGAAATTATCAAAATACCCTTACTTTGAAGGGTAATTAATATTATTTTAAGATTATTTTCATGTTTTCATACTTTTATACAGCATTCAAATAAAACAATTAAAAATATTATTAAGAATTGAATACAAAACCAAGAAATTCATATAAAAAACCCATTCATCTCTACTAATAATCATTTGTTAATATATCTTTATAAATATATTTTTTAACACAAAATATTTTTCTGCACCCACATTGTGGGTGTGATAAAATCTAGTATTAATAATGTCATTGATTGAGATTGTGCCACAAAGTAACTTACATATTTAATGTGTTATTATTAATTAGTTTCAAATAATACATTTTTTTTTGTGAATTACAAGATGAGGGTAAAGCCTTAACAGCAACATGACTCAAACCCATGTCACACATAGGGCAATGAACACTCCAACCATCTGACAAATACACGGGTTCAATTTCAAACAATACATTTCATTACTTATTATATGTTATTATAATATCATTTGATATCGTCTGACGCTCATTACGTATATATTATTATTAGTTTCAATTTTTTATTTATTATATATTTTTAAACCTAAATCTGTATTTTTTTGGGTGAAAAAGTAGAATAAATAAACTAATTACATAAACTAGATCAACCCCTCCAACGGGAGATCTCAAACAAGTGTAAATCATTAGTTCTATGTTGGACTAATTTAATCAAATGATCTGCTCCCTGATTTTCTTCTCTAGAAATGTAGCTAATACTCTACTGTTTGAACCGCAACAGCATCTGATGAATTATTCTGATCAAAGCAGAGTTAGACCCTTCAGAAGACCTCTCTCAAATAGCTATAAACACTTCAAAACAATCCATTTGAATTAACATATTATCATAACCCTGCTAGATTAGAAGACCATCTTTCGAGAATACCCCAATTCCTCAAATATTTATTAATTCCAATATTTATTTATTTTGTTTTTCTGGTGAAAAGAAAAGGTAAATTACATCAATTGCATAAAAGTACCATTGACTTTATATATTTTTTTTGTAAAAATTCTAAAATTTTTTAGGTGCTTCATCAAAGACCTACAAAGTTGACTTTCAATTCAAACTAAGTTTCGGGGCGGCTTAATTTCCTCAAAGACAGTTCACGTGGTAGATAACTGTGCCTATCAATGCTTTTAATTCAATCAGCCATTTTGCTTTGGCTTTATTGCAAATTCACCCTTACACTAAACTTTAATTTTCAGATCAGTCCTTGAAGTTTTTCTTATTGGAAGTAATACTTAAATTATTATTTTTTCATGCCGCATGTCACTTTCTTATCGGTTGGTAAATAGGAATAAAATTAGTAAGTATCAAAATTTTCCAGAAAATTTAAGAACCAATATGAAAATTAAAGTATATTTTAGGAGCAAAATTAGGAATAAAACCTTTTTATTTTGAATTCTGAAGGTCAAATTTCATTGCGTGTGAATTTAGAATTAAGTTGCGTACGGTCCGATGGTGTCTGCTAATTAAAGTTTAGATTTTTTATTTTGTCTGTTCAGTGTGTTCAAATTTTTATAATTTAATTTATTATAATTTTATCATTCAATTTTTATAATGCTAATATTTCGATGACAATAATTAAAGCCATCATTTAATTGTGTTAATTTTTTTCCGACATTATAAAAAGAGAGATAAAATTATATTAATTTAAAAATATTAAATTTAAGTATAATGAAGGCTCTAAATGTAAATTCTCCTTTCATGTTTTTGCTTCTTTTATTTATTAGACATGTTTCATTTTTTATGTAAAAGTGGATTTTCTTTAATCATTCCAATCTCGTCATCTAACAGGATGAGTGGGGTAATGTTGCCCATTTTTGTCTGCCTCCCAATTTGACTCGATTTTAATTTTAAATAGATAAATTTACTTGAAATTAAAAATAAATTGTGTCTTGGATATTGATTTAAGTTCAATTTTTCTATTTTCTTAAAATTACAATTAATTAAATTAAAATTTTTACACCACTTCTCATTGAATTTGTTGTCTTCTTTGTTTTTGGAGCTGCTATGATTTACAACAAATACCATTCTTGGGATAACTAAGAGCCCCTTTGGATACCAACGCACAGCAGCGCGTTGAATTTTTTCCTCTTTTATTATCAACTTGACTGCACTGGGGTGGACTGAGACAGCCTTTGGATGCCAAGGCTTCCAGCACAGTGAGGGAATTCTACTGCACTGGACAGCCTTAAGCTGACTGGTGATAAAAGCATCAGTTGGGTGTAGCTGGGGCAATAGATATTTTTAGAAGACAATAACACCCTTGTTGCTGTTTCTGTTGTTGCTGCTGTTGGTATTGTTGATAATGGGAAATGGGAATGGGAATGGGAGGAGGAATCGATGGAAGAGGGGAGATGAGAATGGGAAATGGGAGGAGGGCACGGTGGAATGGGAAATGGGAATGGGTATTGCATGGGAATGGGAAATGGGAGAAGGATACGGTGGAAGAGGGGAATGATGGAAGAGGGGAGATGGGATTTCATTGTATTTAAAATTTTAAAAATAAAAAAATATATGTAATGGATTTTAATAATAAAAAAATACATGTAGTGTATTTTAAAAATAAAAAAATATATGTAGTGTATTTTCAAAATAAAAAAAATATATGTAGTGTATTCTAGAAATAAAAAAATATATGTAGTGTATTTTATTAAATGAATTTATAAATTCACATATTTTAATAATTTAAAAAAAGTAAAATAATTTAAATAACTTCTATTATATATCAATTCTAATCTGATGTCTTTAATAGTCATTTCTTATTCTCACCTCACAGCTACAGCTGCGTTTGAATCCAAACACACACTCCACCATTGTTTCTAATCTCACCGCTACAGTATCCAATTTCACCGCTACAGTAACTAATCTCACCGCCACCGCTATTTTTAACCTCACCGAAAGTAAACACACCGCCCATCCAAACTAGCCCTAAGCACAAAAATGTAAGCTTATGGTAAAAAAAAATCATCAATAAAAAAAATAATTGAACCATTGTAAAAAAAAATTAATTGGATACTTTTATTAGCGAAAATTGTCAATTAACCGATTTGCTCGTTAACTTCGCAGACGTGACCGAAGAAAGCCACCATACAATCATTATGGCATGCCACATCAGCATATTGCCACGTGGCAATGTCTGGTGGTTCCCATCCACCATGTTAGCGAGATTAACAGTCAAACCAATTAATTGATAGTTTCTATTAACGGAATGGGCCGATTGACTTTTTTTAAGTCACCAAAGACTCGATTGAGTGTTATTTTTTCGTAATGACTTAATTAGTTTTTTATTAAGGAGTTTGTTTTTTTACCTTTAAACCAAAAATATGTTTATATTAAACATAGAATGGGACAAAATGATGTTGGTAGTAATAATCTTCAAAGATGTTTTAACTTACTTAATATTAAATATATAAAAGCTCAATTTTGTAAATATTCCGAGTATACGTTTTCATGCTAAACTCGACTTATCTCAAAATCCGCTTATTAAAAAAAATCGTCCCTATCAAGTGGAATTAGAATATGATGTATTTTTTAAAAATATAAAATGTGACACGTGTTGCACATGCAATGAATTCATTATGTACTAGGTTCAGTTTTGAAGAGAGAAAATTTATTTTATTTTATAAATAAAATTTATCTTTTCTTTTAAAACAATTATCTAATTAAGCCATAATAAAACTATTTAATTTAATAATACTTAATAATTTTTAATTTAAAATATTTTATTGTTAAAAATATTATATAATACATAATATAAAAATTAACTTTTTCTATATAACAAAATATAAAATATTATTATTAATAATTGGCATGGACATTATTGTCAATATAGGAGGACATGGGTTCGAGTGCCCTGAAGCGCATTATCCTCCTATTTATGGGTTGAGAAGGGACATTGAGTAGTTTTAAGCATAGTGTCAAAAAATCATATATGATCAAAGTCTATAATAAGATTGTTAAAAAAAAGGAGAAAACCACTTGATTCAAAATAAACTAACCGATTGAATCGATTATTAAACCAAATTATATATATTTATAAATTTTAGTTTAAATTACACCTTTTTTTTATGTTAGTAGTCACTAAACTATGAATGATTTTTCGTTTTAGTCACTTAACTAAAAAAATTACAATTTGGTCATTGGGCTATTCAAAAGTTTTCATTTCACTCAATGGGTTGTTAAAATCGATGTTATAAATGACTTTTTTTTGTTATCAATCGAAAGTTTTCTTTCCTTTTTTCTTCTACAATTTAATTTTTTTTCATGAAATAATTTTAAATGTCACGAATCTACGAATTAAAATTCAAATAATTTTTTTCTCTGATTTTCAATATTAATTGTTAGGTCGATTTGAATATAATGTATGATGTTTATAGTTGTAGATATAGTGAAAGAAAAAAAAAAGGATTAAAACGGATGGACGGAGAACCCGCGGTCGTAACGCTTCCGCATGGCAAAAGCATTATATTAAAGATATTCAAATGTATTCTCCTCCTTGTATCTGTATTAGTCTGAAAATGTTGCTTTCATTGACAGTTTCTGAAACTGGAAAAATTGTCAGTAATTATACGCGACGATAATACATGAAAGTGTTCGTCTCAAAACTTGTGCAACAAACCTTGAAAATGGTGTTACAGTGAAAGTAACAAATCAGAGGAAACTCGGCACTTTTTCTCACCAATATACGGTACAGTTTTGAAGAATCCGATTAGGCGGCTACCCTTTTCTCTTTTTAACCTTCATGGCTTGTCCGGGAACTTTTTCCGACGAACCGTTGAGTCCAGCCGGTCGGCTTTTCCTTCAACAGAAAACGGACGTGGTTATCCACTGTATTGCTCGTACCAAAAACCCCATCGACGTAGACGGTGCAAAAGCGACTATTATGTCTTCGCCGATGGGGCAGCACCCTAGATTTTGTAGCTTACTGGTTCGTGACGAGAATGGATTCGAACACTGGAGAAAAACCCGGCTCGACGTTGACCGACATGTTATCGTTGTTAAAAACCGGGTTAATGAAGATGAAGAAGATGATGAAGTAGCAGTGAATCGGTATGTAGCTGATTTATCAGTGAGTAGTCCATTGAGTACGGACAAGCCTTTATGGGAAGTTCATCTTTTAACGGCGCATAAGCACGTTGTGTTTAGGATCCACCATTCTTTAGGTGATGGGATCTCTTTAATGTCCATGTTAATGGCTAGTTGTAGGAAGGTGAGTGATCCAGACGCGCTTCCCATGATGGTTCCCGAGAAGACGACCGAGAAAAGACGGGATTCGCCATGGTTGTTGGGTTCCATGTGGGGGTTTTTAAAGATGGCTTGGCTCACTTTGGTATTCGTGTTGGAGTTTTTACTGAGGAGTCTCTTTGTTTCTGACCGGAAAACGGCGGTTTCTGGTGGCGATGGCGTGGAACTCTGGCCAAGGAAACTAGCCACCGCTAAGTTCTTGCTTGATGACATGAAAGAGGTCAAAAAGGCCATTCCCGATACAGTAAGTAACTCTTGCCATATCCGATACAGTAGGTAACCCGAAAAGGTTAAATTCTCAATTACTACTGAATTTTAATTTCTATCATTGTTAGTCCTTATACTTTTCAAATTTTTAAAATTGAGTTCTTCTATTTGTTATTTTCTCATATTACTCACTAAATATTCAATTAATAGATTAATAACTATCATTTATGAAAAGATTAAAAAGTTCAAAAATCAAAATATATAAGGAATTAAAATGATTCGTCAAGTGTTCATATAGTAATTGAATTTAACTAAATAGATTTATCAGTTTATATAAGTACTAATTTCAAAATTAAAAAAATATAAGGTTTAGCATTGATAATTTCATAAAATACAGAAATGAATAATAGCAGAATTTACCAATAAATGTAACTGTCCCATATAATTCTGGTTCAAAGGCCCTAACATGAGGTTGACTTGACCCTAAATTATGGGACTAAAAGAACAATTTTTAATGAGATTTAGCATAATGGGTTTTTGTTTTTGAGCTTAATTAACCCATAATAGTGACAAGTGTTAAGTCTTTTGTTGTTTTTGCAGACGATTAATGATGTCCTGTTTGGGATAGTGTCATGTGGACTATCAAGATACTTGGATCACAGAACACCAAATGGTAAATAAATTTGTTCATAAAACTATAACCAAACACTTGGTGCCAATCTAGAAACTGATTTGGAGTTCATTGATTGTTCTTGTTATAGCCTTGCATGAAGGCCTTCGTATGACAGGTGTAGCTATGGTTAATTTAAGAGCAAAACCAGGGTTGCAGGTTAGTTTTAGGTTTCACACACTGTGTTTGACAGACGACGGTTTCAGATTTTGCCCATCATGTCTGGTTTTTCTCTTTGTCAGGAAATATCTAAATTAATGAAGGATAATTCAGAAACAAGATGGGGAAACAGATTTGGGGTAATTTTGTTACCTGTCTTTTATCATAAAAGTGGTAATGATCCTTTGGAATATTTGAAGAGAGCAAAGGTGATGGTCGATAGGAAGAAACAGTCCCTGGAAGCTTACTTTTCTTACAGGATTGGGGATCTTACAATGACCCTGTTAGGAACAAAGGTGTAGTAAAAAAAAAAACAGAACAAAAACGATATTGAAACATCTATAAGATAGTTGATCTGGAGATGTTTTTTTGCCGTAAAAGTATCATGGAGGTTGTTATACTAAGAATCGGATTGTATTTTCTCTTTTCACTAAAAAAAAAAAGAAAATTAGTCCTTATACATTAGATTAAGGAGCAAACTGAACCTTCTATTAAAAACTTTATTCATTTCTACGGTTACAAACTAAGATACACGTGGCAAGTCAGTATCAATGTCTAGTTATTCCATTAGTCCTGCTAGTTTGTAATAGTACAAATGAATGAAATATTTAATAGAAAAGACCAATTTGCTCTTTAAACTAATATACAGAAACTAATTTCTCCAATTTTTAAATAGAGACTAACATACAAGGACCTCCATGTTACTTTTACCCGTTTTTGCCTACTAATTATGTGTTTTGGTGTTGCAGTATGCTTCTTTGATTAATTACAAGCTCCTTTGTAATACAACCTTCACTATCTCAAACTTGATTGGCCCTTTAGAGGACATTACACTTTCAGGCAACCCTATCTCTAGCATCAAGGTCTCTACTTCTAGCCTACCACAGGTACAACACCAACTGTTGCTTGGACTCTTCATTTTTCTTAGAAGTATGATAAATTACGTTTAAAAGCAGGCTCTAACGATGCACATGGTGAGTTATGCCGGTAAAGCCGAAATGCAAATTCTTGTAGCTAAAGATATCATCCCTGACCCAGAGTTTCTAGCTAAATGCTTTGAAGATGCATTACTTGAAATGAAAGTGGCAGCAAAGGAGGCGGACAAAGCATAGGAAAAAAAAGTTGATAGGTGTACAAGTGAAAATTTATGAACATTACAATATACCACATGAAAGTTCTAGTGAATTTTTTTTACCCTCCTCTGTTTCTTTTGTTTTGTAAACGGTTAAAGTATCATACAGATTTTCATATTAATAATCGAATTGCATTTTGTTCTCTCTACTCAAAAAATAAATAAAATAATCTTTATACAATAGATCAAAAAGCAAAACAATCTTTTTATTAAAAATTTTATTCATTTATACGGTTAAAAACTGATCACTGTACATCAGCCACGCTAATTTTTAACCGTACAAATAAATAGAATTTTTAAAAGAAAGGACTAATTTGCTCTTTGATTTTATGTAAAAAACTAATTTATCAATTTTTGGAGTAAAGTAACATACAATCTGACTTCTAATATAAAGGCAAGATCTTAAGTTTGCAGTGATATCATCTCAAAGAAAAAAAAATTATGATCAAATCTCCCAAATGATATTTCTCTTGTTAAAGCTACCGACTCAAACTGTAGTTATCTGGGTTTTTTTTGGAAAGCCCTTCAATCCAGAAATATACATAGCCATATCAGATTACTATACACCTCTATATGAGTTTCTGCAAAAGGACTACAAGCTCTCACCATACGATATTAACTCGGACAAGAAAACAGCAAACAAAAAACCAATTGCCACACTATGAACACACGGAGGATTACCTTGAGTTGCCATATCATCACTCTGTATTACCGGTCGCTACTCAGTGTTGGTAACGAAATTTCTTAGTGTAACCTTTCTTCCTTCGAAACAGCAACTTCCTTAGCAAACCTACTCCTTGCTTCTTGCTTGGTACGATAGCCAAAGCCATAACTCCGGCATTGGCACTTTCATTCTTGGAACCAAGACATGATCCCGAGGCATGTAACAACAAACCTGAAGTCTTGCGATTATCAGAGTGGAGAAGGGTTGAATTTTCTGCATCTTCTACTTTACTACCATTGTCGGCTAGCATTCGATCGCGCAAGGAGAGACGTTTGTTCACCCTTCTGTTGTTTATAGCCGTGGTAGCGGCTTTACTATTGGAGAAAACTTTGTCGAATAGTACTGCTTCTTGCGGTGAGGCCAACACTTTTAATTGCTTACCTAGGTTCAGAATTGTTTCTTGACACTCTGCTAACTTGACTGAAGCTGCTGTAATTTCCCAACCCTGTATGTTCGAAAATGCAGACATATAATATCAGTGTTTAATATAGAAAGTTTGCCCTTTGCCATTCATATTACTGCCAATGCACCATATAATATTGGTATGGCCTATTACCTATATCAACTGTAAAAGTTACATATCAGAAAAATACCAAAGACCAGATAAAGTTTTAGCAAGGCAGGCGAATGATAGGATAAATAGTGAACGACTTACATTTTGAGATTGCTTCCCCTCTTGATCCATGACATACTTCGGTGTTTCTTTCTTTGCCACACTGTGAGTTTATGTTTCTTAAATCAGAAACTATATTGACAAGTTCCTTTAGAAATCACAGGAATTAAAACTAGGAAGCAACACTTTACCTCTCTAACTGGAGTTGAAGCTCAAGACAAGTAGCTTCTAGCTCTTCACAACAGCTATTTTTGTACTCCAACTCAACTTCCAAAGATGATAACTTGTGGAAGATTTCGTTTAGTTTAGCTTTGGCAACAGTGAGCTGTGTATCGAGATCTTCATTAATTGATTTCTGATTTTCAACCTGTTCCTCTATCATTTCCTTTGATTCTTTCAACATATTAAGTTCTGCTTGTAAGCTTCCGATGCTTTCCTTTAATTCTTGAAGTTGTAACATCAGGGCCTCACTCTTGTCTGTTTCTGACTCCAGCCTCGTTTTCATATCCTTCAGATCATCTTTTAATCTCTTGTTTTCTTCCTCCAGTGGGGGGATAACACTGTGACTCTGATCAGGCAAAGAAGCAAAGGAGTCTACAAGTGATGTTTGTTCTTTAGAAATGTGGGTCACATCTGATTCCACACCATGGCTTGCATAAGCAACTTCTTTTTCACTTTGTGAATCATTCCAACCAAAATGTCTTTTGATCTTATCCCTCGCACTCGAAGCTTCCTTAGGAGTAACGCAATAGTTCACAATCCAGTCCAAAGTAAATGAGAGTTCTTCAGCAAAAGTTTCAAGATCAGCCCTTTTATTCAACATATTGTTACATGCACGAATAAAATGTTGTAGAACGGTGCTTAATTCAGAACTTTTCCATTGAAAAACACGAACAAAGTAGTCTGCATGAGCTGGTGATTGTTTGGGAGTTTGATTTTTCTCTAGACAACTGTCAGAAGAATCGGAAGATGTTAGTCCAATTCCTTCAATCAGTTCAATGATTTTACCGATTGACTTGTTCAGATCAGGCTGAAACAGTGGCTTTTTTGTTTTTTCGGCTGAGGTCTCAACACTAGAAGCTCCGCTTAGTGAACCTGTACTAGGAGAAGCGTTCGGGGATTTCCAGGCTATGTAGCCGCTGATATGGGGACCATCAGCTTCTATGGGATGCATTGAACATGCAGTTTTATCAACATCAGGAGCATTTAAAAGACTGCTACAACCCAAAGCAATTTTGATGTCCTCGAGAATTTCAATTGAACTTCGGTTGGAAATACATTTGTGCTTGGAGATAGCTTGCAAAACAACCTGAAGCCAATCAAATGATCTTTCACCTGCTACATCTTTGGACTGCATCTGCTTTGTATTGCTGAAGGTACCATGACCTTGCTCAAATGGCACCAATTCCTTACCATCCGATAAGGCTAATTTTTCCATCTCTACAAAATCGTCCATTAATCTCATTTCTGGAACTGTAAAGACCTTGTGATCCATTGGATTCTTAAGTCTTTTGTCCAAGCGTGCAGATTCTGGAAACAATGCATTAGCCCATGAACAAGAAGAGCTAGTTCCATCAAAGCTGCCAATATCAAAACCTGATGTTATGGATAGTTCACTTGATATCGTACTACTCCTTACCAGCTCCATGGACTTTTGTCCTTTAAACAACTCTTTAGGCTGAATCCCAATTTCTGTTGTTGGCCTGGATGATGTTTGAGAACATATTAAACCCAATGATTGGATTTGAGCATTCTTCTTGGTCATTATTTCTTTGAGATTCTTGTTTTCTTCTTCCACATTGTGTAATTGCTCCAACAAGAGATTGATACTCTTGATTGGATTTTCAGGAGATATGTCAGCAGTGGAGCCTCTGACAATCAAATCTCTAGTTGGGTTCAGCTTTCTTCTTCTTGTCTCTGACTTGTCCTTTCCCAGCATTTCGACTTCATTCTTCATTTTCACCACGGCAGCCAGACCTGGCAGCCTCTTTTGTAGAAGTAAACGTAACTTTTGGCATTCGGCTTCCAACTTAGCAATGTTCTTTACATCCTGCAAATGTTGTTTATGTGCTAAATCTTCTGATCGACGGGTATATTCCATCTCTTCGTTTCTGATCTCAAGCTCCTTCTTGAGAACATGAAACTCGTATTTGAGAAATGCATTCTCTTTCTCAGTGAGATCTAATTTAGCCATTAGTGCACTGAATTCTGCTTCTGATTGAGATTTCTGCTTCTCCTGATCTTCGATCATTTTTTCTTTGACTAGCAAGGCTTTAGCTAGCCGAGAATTCTCGATAGTCAACTCTTCAAGCCTTCTGTTTGTGTCTGTCAACTTGTCTTGTAATGCTTTCTGTTCTTTCTCGAACTCACTTGATGTCTTTGCAACAGCATCACGGATCCTTTGCTCCTGCTCGTCTCGAACAAAATTTAGCTGTTGCATACATTCCTTCAACGCAACCTCCGACTGAGTCAACTTTTCATTTGCCAATTTCCCTTGCCTCAAAGCTTCATGTAGCTCTTTCTTCAGAGCGAATGCATCTGCTTCAGCCATGTCCTGACCTAAACAAAAACTTCTACTTATTAGATTCTACAAAGCCAAAGGAAAGTGCACGTTTCAAACAAAATAAGCTGATCTTCAAATGATACCTGCATTCAGTACCGGTGCCATTTTCACATTTTTTGTCATCAAATCGTCCTTAGCATGATTATCAAGGAGAACCGAAGCAAGGTTCTCATTTAGATTCTTTACTATTCTATCTCGTCCCCCCTCCATTCGTTCCTAGCAAGCAAAAACGTCAATCCTCGGGTCATTTTCATAGATCATAAACATAAAAATCTCAAAACAAGAATCAAGAAACAAGATAGTTAAAGCTTTTTGGTTTACCTCTTCATTAATTCGTTTCACAGAAACATCGACCTTATCCGTAGCAACAATAGTCTTTTCCGAAGTTTTTTTCTTCCAAAGCCATGATTTGTGGTCCATGATTCTAGTTTCAGTTTCTGAACAAAAGAACAGCTTAATTATAGGGCCATCAAATAAGTTGGCATCTTAACCAATCTATAAAACAATGGCCAAAACAAACACTAAGCATTTCCCATGTATACACTTCACACAGTACTTTTCACAAACACGAGTAGATGTAAAAGCAAAATCAATCACTATAAACAGCATTAAAAGGGCATTGTAAGCATCTCTAACAAATGCATGTATTTAGGGATTAAAACATTAAAGTATACCTTCCAAATACTACATGCCATACATAGTTACCATTTTTGAACAAATCAACTTGCTAACTAATGCATCTAAAGAAGGAAAGTTAAGTAATTAAACAATGGTGATGCTAGCTTTTTCAATGCACACACACAGTCTCACTTATATATGAAAGTGACAATGGTTTATTTTCAAGATACAGTCAAAATCAACATCACTATCATGGTAATCACGAACAATAGGTAGAAGAACAGTTCAATGGCTCTCTCTCACCTTTGTTTTTATGCAGAGAATCAAGTTTTTTCAACAACAGCTAAAGCTTTGAACCAACATTACAGAGAGAATTGTTAAGAAGAAACTGGCATTTGAAGTGATGGAAGCTGAAATGATTGTGGCTTAAATTACAAACCACATAAACCCAGAAACCAGAAGGATGATAATAGTTGGATTTTTGTTGGGTTTTAATTGAAAGGGCAGGTTTTTATTTTTATTTTTAATAACATTGGATGCTACTCTCCACCGACAAACAACCAAACAAAGTTAAAATCTTCAGAAATGTTTGAGGAAAAAAAGCCATGAAAAATGGTGAAAGAGGGTAATAAAGAGCTGAGCGGTGATAAAGGGAGGAAATTTATTCTAAAGGTGGGGTAGAAAAATGTTAGTATGATCATCATCATCATCAAAAGATCAATGGAGGATCTATTGGGGGGGGGGGGGGTGGGGGTTCCAATTAAAGTAGAAAGTGCCATTAAAAATGGAGTCGTTTTCATGCAGTGGGATTCTTGGATTTATTTTATTTTATTAAATTTTATTTATATAATCATCTTAATATTATTTAAATATTTATATTAAAGTCGTATTATATTTAATATATATTTATTTTTTAACGTCTTCTAAATAAGCATAACATAAAATATTATAAACTTAAAAATAAATTTGGTTAGACTCGGGCCTTGAATAAGGTACCCATATTTTATTGCATTAAATTTTAGTTTGCTTTAAGGTGGGCGGCAGCCACGCGCGTCGAACGCGCGTCATGGTGAAAGCTGGGAAAATAATGATAATGTTGGGTAAGATATTTTAATTTATTATATCACTATTTTTTTTTCAATATTTCACTTTATTGAGTGTATTGTTGTTAACTTTTATATTTATAGTTTAATTATGAAATTTATTCTTCTATTTTATAAAATAAAAAATAAACACTATATTTTTTTCAAGGAATCTACAAGTACAACTATAAAAATTTTATCCATTAGAAGTAGAATAAATTTAATAAAAAAACATAATTTATTGAAAATCGGGATGTATTCAAATCTAAAATAAAATAAATAAATTTGTATAAAATTCACACATAACATTAGTACATGGCGAGACTCGAACTTCGACCGTCAAAGTTCTAAGACCTTAATATTACAACAAATCGAAACATCATTGGCAATTAACAAATGGTGTAAAATCATTTTAATTTTACATCGATATAAGTGGATCTATCTCCTAAAAATGTATTAAATTTTAAAATTTTTTATTTAAATTATTTAAGATAAATTCATTGGATTAATAATAATAAAACTTTAAAACTCAATCAAATATTATATTATAAATCAAATAATTATTTTGATTCATGAATTCATCTTATTCTATTGTAATTTTGTTATTAATATTTCCAATTTATTTATACTAGCATCAACTATGAGCATATGTCACTGATATTAATTAAGTCATAATATTAAATTTAATTTAAAAAATAAACTATTAAATATTAAACTATGGTACATCAACGATATTTTTATGTAACAATTTTATATAGAAAAGGCATAGTAATTTATTCAACTCTTTAAATTTACATAAAAAATTATTTTAGCCTTTCATTTAATTTTTTATTTCTTTTAATTCTTAAACTTGTATTTTTTGTCAAATCACCTCAAAATGTATGAAAAAATTAAATTTATATGTCATATAATCAATTATTTAGCTTTTTAATTAAAAAAATTAAAAACTATTAAAACTATTAAAAATTATAAAGAATATTTTTAATTAAAAAATTAATTGTTTATGCAACATACACGTGATTTATCACGTGGATGCTACATTAACTAACAAGTTTGAATTTTTCTTTTTATCCAAAAGCTAAAAGAGACAAAAAATTATTTTATTTTTTTATAAAATCGGAGAACCAAATAAGTCATCATGCCTATAAAAAATTGACATAAAATTTAAATGCGATTTTGGTTGAAATAGCAAAGTTCGTAAAAGGAATTATGTATCAGAGATATGTGTATCTATTTACTTTCAAATTTATTTAAATACTCTCAAAATAATAATTATTCCTTTAGAAAAGAAAGATTTCGTAAATGAATTAAACATCGCTAATAGGTGAAATAAACTCAGTAAATTTTAATATATAATAATGTAGATACATTTATAAATATGTTATTTATTAATAAAAATTGATTCAAATTAAATTTAAAAATTAATTATTTTATTTTATAGAAATTTTATTTTTATCGTGTTAGAACTAGAGCTCGAGATTTGTTTCAAAATATAATACAAATTAATTATATATTATTTTAATCTCTCATTAATTTTTATCTTTATTTTTTAAAAACCTAACCAATCCGAGTTGCCGACATATCCCGCAATATAACATAACTCGTTTCAAACTCAGCCTCAATCCATTTGTCCCTCATAAGCGGAAAAAAGGAAAAATTAAGAATTAAAAAAAATATTCGTAAAAAAATATTTGCAAATATCCCACAAAGACTCAACCGACTCCTTCCGTCGTTCGCAAACTCAACCCGATGGAGATCGCTCCCGCGGCTCCGCCTCTTCCTCATCCTCCGGGCGGCGATAGCGCCGCTTCTTCGACCGTTGCCGTTATCGCAGACAACATACATCCGTTGCCATCAACGTCGTCCGCATCGTCAGAGATGGAAGAAAAAGCGACGTCGTCGTCGATGTCTTTCGGGGCGGCGGCGGAGGCGAAGTATGGTGCGGATATGGAGGAGGAGGAGGAAGAGGAAGATGTTTGCAGGATCTGCCGGAACCCAGGCGATGCAGAGAATCCACTTCGATACCCTTGCGCGTGTAGCGGCAGTATTAAATATGTCCATCAGGAGTGCCTTCTTCAATGGTTGAATCACAGCAATGCTCGCCAATGCGAGGTTAGATTCTTTTTTTGTAATCGCTTTTTGTATGAAAGCTGTTTTCGTTTATTAGGTTAATTTCAGTTAGGGTTTTAGGTTTATTTTTAATTAAATTTCATGATTTGGTGTTTGATTTTGGTATGATTATTTGATGATTAACAAAGGTGATTAAGAAATTAAGACAATTGTTGGCTTTTCTTTTAATTTATTTTTGCTGGTTATCTTTATAATAAAGAATGTCATTGAAGATGAAAATCTTGGGAGATTTCTCTTGCTAGGTCCGTATAATTTGAAAAGAACAAATTTACTTCTGTTATTTTAATGTGCCAAGCTATGCTTCCAACTGGATGGTAGTTGCTGTCATACGGTTGATGAGAAGCATGGTTTTCTAATGATTCTCGTGCGTTCTGACACACCTATTTGAAACTGACTAACACATGATCAAAGACATAAATTTAATGCTGTTAGCGATTAGCCTTGAACTTATAGGTTTTGATAGCTAAAAGGACATGCACAAGTGTTGATTCCGCATTAGTACCACAATATGAATGGAGTTTATAGCTTTTGGGGAACTTTGCTGATCTAGGGATACTTTCTGCTTCCATGTTGTGAGCATGGCTTCTCATTTTATATGGCATCTCATAATACTAGCTGCGTGAGAGCCAGTTCCCTAACTCCTGTCTCTGTTTATTTATGTCTGTCTTTCTCTAAGCTTCTACTACTTGTATCTTTCTATCTGTCCCCTTTTCTTATATGTGATTTTAAAACTATGCTTGACTTTCTTTGCAGGTTTGCAAGCATGCATTTTCTTTCTCTCCCGTGTATGCTGAGAATGCTCCAGCAAGGCTTCCTTTTCAGGAGTTTGTTGTTGGGATGGCAATGAAAGCTTGTCATGTTCTACAGTTCTTTTTGCGCCTTAGTTTTGTACTTTCAGTTTGGCTCCTCATTATACCTTTCATTACCTTTTGGATATGGCGGTTGGCTTTTGTGAGGAGTTTTGGTGAAGCTCAGAGATTATTCTTGAGCCATATTTCAACCACGGTCATTCTTACTGATTGCTTGCATGGGTTCCTACTTTCTGCTAGCATTGTGTTTATTTTTCTTGGAGCCACTTCTTTGAGGGATTATTTTCGGCATTTGCAAGAGCTTGGAGGAGATGTTGAGAGAGAAGAGGAAGTGGATAGGAATGGTGCTCGTGCTGCTAGACGACCCCCAGGACAAGCTAATAGGAATTTAGGTGGTGATGGAAATGGTGAAGATGCTGGTGGAGCACAAGCTATTGGTGGAGCTGGTCAAATGATCAGAAGGAATGCTGAAAATGTGGCTGCACGTTGGGAAATGCAGGCAGCTCGTCTTGAAGCTCATGTTGAACAGATGTTTGATGGTCTGGATGATGCTGATGGTGCTGAGGATGTACCTTTTGATGAGCTTGTCGGCATGCAGGGTCCTGTTTTCCATTTGGTTGAGAATGCATTTACTGTAAGTCTCTTTGGTTCTTAAGTTCTAATTGACATTTTCTTATTAATGCTTGACTTGACTTCTTCTTTGGGATTTTTCTTGGGAACCTTTAGGCACTGAGACTAGCTTATCACTTATCATCGATCTAAACAAAGGATGATTTGAGTGATATTGTGTCAAGTGGCATAGGTTTAGTGTAAATTGAAATTTGATAAGACTTATAGCTTAGGACTTCATTGAGTCATCAAATTGACCAGGTTTCCGCTGTTTTCTTGGTTGGATGCCTGATGATTGTTTGCATTGTTATATTCTTAATGGAGGAAACTTCATCCTGAATATTCTGCTGTTTCTAAGAGTGCAATTCATGCGTCTATTACTATTCCTTTAAATGTACCCACTTCCAAAATACCGACAATAGATGGCATTCTATGATTTTATGGTTCTATGCATTACTCTGGCTCTAAATATAATCTTATAATTGTGTTCCTTTATATGGTACTAATTTGAATTGCATGATGCCAGCTAGGAACTCTCAATCTCCATGATGCTAATGCAATGTTTAATTTTTAGCCTTTTTCCCTGGTTAGCACGATATTCTTTGATGACTTGATGATCCATTCCCGCAGGTTCTAGCAAGCAATATGATATTCCTTGGTGTTGTAATTTTTGTGCCTTTCTCTATAGGCCGGATCATTCTCTATTATGTATCTTGGCTTTTCTCTTCTGCAAGTGGTCCGGTGCTGTCAGTAGTCATGCCACTGACAGATACTGCCCTTTCCTTAGCAAACATTACATTGAAGAATGCATTAACTGCTGTTACGAATTTAACATCTGAAGGCCAAGAAAATGGCATGCGTGGCCAGGTTGCAGAAATGTTGAAAGCAAACTCTACTGCAATCGCTGAAGTTTCAAGCAACACAAGTGCACCATTTTCAGCAGATCTTTTGAAAGGAGTAACCATTGGAGCATCAAGACTCTCTGATGTTACAACTCTTGCTATTGGCTACATGTTTATATTCTCTTTAGTCTTCTTCTACCTGGGTATTGTCACTTTGATTAGGTACACTAGGGGCGAGCCTTTGTCAATGGGGAGGTTCTATGGAATTGCTTCAATAGCCGAGACAATACCATCCCTCTTCAGGCAGTTCTTGGCAGCAATGAGGCATCTGATGACAATGATTAAAGTTGCTTTCCTGCTTGTAATTGAGCTTGGGGTGTTCCCTTTGATGTGTGGATGGTGGCTAGATGTATGTACTATAAGAATGTTTGGGAAATCAATGTCTCAAAGAGTTCAGTTCTTCTCGGTTTCACCTTTAGCAAGCTCATTGATACATTGGGTTGTAGGAATTGTGTACATGCTACAAATAAGCATCTTTGTCAGCCTTCTTCGAGGGGTAATCCTCTTTTCCATAGTATGATTTATTTTATTTGGAAGCTGTTACCATATTGTAGCATGAGTCTTATAATATCATTTTTGTTAACGGCAGGTATTACGAAATGGAGTTCTGTACTTCCTGCGAGATCCAGCCGATCCAAACTACAACCCTTTCCGTGATTTAATCGATGATCCTGTACACAAGCATGCTCGGAGGGTCTTGTTATCTGTTGCTGTTTATGGGAGTTTGATTGTGATGCTGGTATTTTTGCCTGTCAAGCTTGCTATGAGGATGGTGCCCTCTATTTTCCCACTTGATATATCGTAAGATTTGCTCATACCTTTTCTCATTTCTGCACTCATGTATACTTCTTGTTAGCTTCCATTTAAATGACTTGTTTGTTGCAGGGTATCTGATCCATATACCGAGATTCCAGCTGACATGCTTCTCTTTCAAATATGCATTCCTTTTGCTGTTGAGCATTTTAAATTGAGGGCAACAATCAAGTCTCTTTTGCGCTATTGGTTCACTGCAGTTGGCTGGGCATTAGGCTTAACAGACTTTTTACTTCCCAGACCTGAGGAGAATGGTGGCCAAGACAATGTTAATGTGGAACCAGGACAACAGGATAGACTGCAGGTTGTGCAACTAGGTGGACAGGAACAGCCCATGGTTGCATTTGCTGCTGCTGATGATCCAAATAGAGGCCTCATGGCATCAGGGAACTCTAGTGTTTTGGAGGAGTTTGATGAGGATGAACAAACAGATTCAGAGTAAGTTATATGGTGCTTTTGATTGACAATATTATTTGATGTGTCTGCTTTAATTGCACTCAGTATTTAGTCTGTCTTCATTTTGTTTGACGGTATATTTCCATGCACCTCTGCACTAAGATTGTACATTCATGACTAGAATGTGTAGGCTTTACTTAAACTCTAAACATTTAAAAAAAAATCATTGAATATGCATTACAGGAATGTTATTATTGACGTCGGATAGTGTGTAGACTTTAGATTTATTTGCTGGACATTTTAACTACCTTTTCTTTTTGATGTATTAGAATGATATGAATTTTTACCATTTTCTGGGATGAGTATTCAAGTTATTCTTTTATATCCGATTCATCCAAATAAATTTTCTCAAGTAGTTAGTTGTTAATTTCTAAATCCTGCAATTAAGGACTGTATATTCTGTGCCTGTCAATGTGCAATGTTGGCAGCTATATCACTTCGCCAGTTATTTATACACACACACATTGATATCATAATTTCTGCTTTGTTCCTTTTTGTCTTTGTTTCTAATTAGCTTTGTAAATTTTATTGATGCATTCTTTAGCAGGTACAGCTTTGTTCTTCGCATTGTGCTGTTGCTGGTCATCGCTTGGATGACCCTGCTTATATTTAACTCTGCCTTAATAGTAGTACCGATATCACTTGGACGCGCGCTATTCAATGCAATTCCTCTTCTCCCAATAACTCATGGCATTAAGTGCAATGGTAATGTAGTTTCACTTTTTCCCCCTTATAATGTCTCCTTTATAATTTGGTGCTAAATGGGTTTTTTTCTTCATTGTAGACCTTTATGCTTTCGTCATTGGAAGCTATTTCATTTGGACAGCCATGGCTGGGGCTAGATACACCATTGAGCACATAAGAACAAAGAGGGCTGCAGTTCTGTTGAGCCAAATCTGGAAGTGGAGTGCCATTGTCATCAAGAGCTCAGTGCTCTTATCAATATGGGTATGTGATCTGGCATAATCTGGTTTTCTAGTTGTTTTGTTGTTCCCAATATCCTAACTAAGAAATCTTTATTGGCACTATAATGTCCAGATTTTCGTCATACCTGTTCTTATCGGTCTGCTTTTTGAGCTTTTGGTGATTGTGCCCATGCGGGTGCCTGTGGATGAGAGTCCAGTTTTCCTTCTTTATCAGGATTGGGCATTAGGTCTCATTTTTCTAAAGATATGGACTAGACTGGTAACTGTTATACCAAAATTTATTATGTACAATAGAAAAAGGAAATTGTTCCGACATGTCTTAGATTTTCGTGATAAGACATGGGAGGATATTATTCCACGACAGTCAAAAGTTGATATCTTATATCCACAGGTTATGCTGGATCATATGATGCCATTGGTAGATGAAAGCTGGCGAATAAAGTTCGAAAGGGTGAGAGAAGATGGTTTCTCTAGGCTTCAGGGCCTCTGGGTATTGCGGGAGATTGTGTTTCCCATCATAATGAAGCTGCTAACAGCATTGTGTTTACCTTACGTATTAGCCCGAGGGGTGTTTCCTGTACTCGGCTACCCATTAGTGGTTAACTCAGCAGTCTACCGATTTGCATGGCTAGGATGCCTTGGCTTCAGCTTGTTGTGCTTTTGTGCAAAGAGATTCCATGTCTGGTTCACCAACCTCCACAACTCCATTAGGGACGACAGATACCTTATCGGTCGTCGACTTCATAACTTCGGTGAAGACATGCAAGAGAAGAAAAGTGAAGCAGGGACTCCCTCTGAAGCACCGCTGGTTTCTAATATGAGGGGCACTGAAATAATCCGGCAGCTCGACCGTGATGCTGATGTCGGGTTGAGATTGAGGCATGTTAATTAAAAATGATGCTAACGAAACACATTAGGAGGGGTTTTTTTTTTTGGAAAGCTTGTATGAATGCATTGTTAAAATATAATTTGACAAGCTGATATTTCACAATGCTGGGTAGTATGTGGCCAAGAATGGTGTTAAAAACAGTATAATTGGCTTCTTAATCTTGTGCACAGTAAACACGGCTGTTAGGGTTCCTCTTCAAATTTTCAGCAATTTAGAAATCAAACAAATTGTTATTTATTTACAACTCAATTGCAAATTTAGTTAATATCTTATCTCCAATTATTAGATTCATTAGTACTTTTTTCAATATTAAATTTTCTGTAAACTTAATCGAGTTGAATATTAAAATATTTAAATTTAACTCAATCAACACTTTGCATTTTTAACTTAGGTAAAAAATTCACGTTTAATATATTCTCTATGTAAGTTCAAATTTATTTTTTTCCCTTTTTTTTCTAATTTAAAATCTTAATTTAACTATTGATATTGTCTATATTTGCTATCAAGTTGATATGAGTATGTGGATGTGTTGATGATAAATTTTATTAAAGAAAATATAGATATGATTATTTTAACAAAAGAAATATTGATGGTAATCCCAAATTAATGGGTTTTTATTAGATATTACAACAATGGAGCATATTATAGATTATTTATGAAAATGATGTTTTTTATAGTAAAATTAAATGCCATCAATTTATCAGGCAGTATCAATTATAAAATTAATATTTTTAATAAAAATAATATTTTAATTAAGAAAAAAAAGGATAAAACCAAAATGTCAAGTGCACAACTTTTTCTCCTTCCGACTTTTAATTTTTTCCTTTTTAGTTTGGGGTGATTAAGGTATAATTTTAAATTTTATTCTTCTATTTTATGAAAATTAAAAATTAATTTTTATTTTAACTTCACCCCAAATTATAAAAAAAACTAAAAGGTGCCACACATTTTTGCATTAATATACTTTTATTTAATTTATTATTAAATAATTATTTTTTTATAACTAGTGCCCTTGACACATTGACGTAAAAAACATACTATTCTCTTAAATACCCCATTTTTGCAATTAATTTTTCCAATTTAGGTGAAACCCCAAGTTAATTCTAACCTACAAAAGAAATTCTAAAATTATGATATATAAATTAAAATATATTTCCCAAGTTAATTCTAACCTAAAAAAGAAATTCTAAAATTATGACAAATTAAAATATATTTGAATTTGCAAAAATTAAGATATGTAATTTTAACATTTCATAAATTATAATTTAAATTAATTTTACTTTTTAACATAGTTTAAAATGGATATTTCAACTCTTTTTTGGAACATGAAATTAAAACCCCAACACTTTTCAACAAGTAGAACTAAAATCAGAATCAGCTCATAAAACTTGAAAAGCAATATAAAAATAAAAATAAAAAAACAAAATTAATCACAATCTCAAAAAAGCCAATGAATCTGCAAAAATTTTCACCCAAAAAGGCACACAATAAAAATTCCAAATCCAAAAAAGATAAAAATGAAGAGTGAAAAACCAAGTTCAGTCACAACTATAACCCCATAACAGTGACAGTATTTTTCAAGTTCCAAAACAGTACTGAATCAATAAAAAAGAACCCAGCTATCATCCTTCTAACCAAGCCAACTCATTTTTAGCACATTATAGGCCAACACTACTACCAACTCATGAAACAAGGTTATCATTTAAAGACAATGAAGCCAGCTGATCAGCAGCTCCACCAGCTTGCTGCTGTTGCTGTGCTACAGTCCTCAGAACTTCCATTGCTTCTGCAACTTTGGCTTTTAGAGCTTCTGGTGACTCGAGCAAGTGTAAAACCTCCGTCTGGTCCATCTCCAGAAGCATCCCTGTTACTTTGGCTGCTGCATCGGGTTCCAGCTGCTCGACAAGTGGATAGAGATTCTCCCCCAGCATCTAAAATTTAACCATATGTGAACATTTCATTTAACTAGGATACTTCTAAGTAATATCATTGAGCATGGCGTTTGTAAGTTAACCCTTTTAACAAATGACTGAAAGGGACTAGTATTATGCAACGTACCGTTCTTTGCTGTTCTGGAGTAGCATTTGCAAGAGCTGAGGCCAAAGCTCCAATTGGAATTGGTTGAGAAAGTGGTGCATCACGCATTGGCATGCTGCCCATATCATATGGAACAGAAAGCATGCCTCCTGGAACATTAGGCATCGAAACTTCAGGTAGACCACGCCCCACTGGATAGCGATAGACCCGCCCTCGGGGTAGCATCTGACATTTTTAGTGAAGTAATCAGATGGAGTTTTTTAAAGATATGAACTTATGTATTAGAGCTTTACAAAATCTGAGAAGTCATAAACAAACCTGCTGCTGCATTAATGGAACTGGTTGCTGATTTTGCTGAACAGCTCCAGCCCTTCTCCCACCAGGACGCTGACCCTGTTGGCCTTGCTGAACCATTGGTACGAAGAAATTTGGCATTGGAGCACTGCCAGGCCTCATACCCGGAACAAGCTGCTGCTGATATCCAAATCCAGGCTAACAGAAGAAAAAGGCATAAATAAAACCATGAATTTCTAAAATATAGCCCATAGGACTATAAAATACTTATATCAATAGGTACCTGAGGGGGGAAAATCGGAGGTGCTTGACCATAGAATATTTGCTGTCCAAGACCTGGACCACCAGGTGGGTACATCGGCATTCGTGGTGCAACAGAAGATGCCATTGTAAGTGGTCGCATTTGAGAAAACTGAGCCTGTTAAAAGTGCAGCACGTACTTTAGCATATTAAAGAAACAAAACCATCCTTCCGTGCTGCTAAAATTTGGTCAAGATACGGAAAATATCAAGAGAACACACCTGCAACCTGGCTCTCCTATCTTCCTTCCTTTGAGCTTGTGCAACATAGAGAGGTTTGTTGACAACCATTTTGCCATTCATCTCTGCAAGCTGTTATACCAAGAGAAAGATTATGATACATGATAAGGTCATGGGAATATGTATACCTTTAACAACTTACAGCTCTAGAAGCTTCTTCTGGGGTCGAAAACGCAACAAACCCTGATCCTTTACTTATTCCACTAGGGTCCCGCATAACCTGTAACATTTAATGACAGGATCAGCCAACTCAGTACCAAAATTCATTGAACTTAGCTATTCTAGAAAATAAGGTAACGCACCTTGCATGATGTTATGGTACCATATTGAGAGAATAGCTCTTTAAGCTTTTCGTCACTTATGCTATCATCCAAATTCTTGACATACAAGTTTGCTCCTTGAAATTTATCTGCTGCCTCTTTCATTGTCTGCTCAAATCGATGTTTCAGTTCAGCCTCCCTTTCAGATTTTTTTTGAGCTTTCCCGACAAACCACTCCTTATCGTCAAATTTCTTTCCATTGAGGAACTCAACGGCTCTAGCAGCGTCATCTGCGTTCTCGAAGTTGATAAACCCAAAGCCCTTGGATTTCCCATCAGCATCCCTCATTACCACAGCACTAGTGATCTGACCAAATTCACCAAAAGTTTGATTCAAGTCTTCATCGGTAGTTGATTCCGAGAGATTCTTTACGTAGACATTGTTAAATTTTGTCTTGCTAGTAGAAGTATCTCTTTCTTGCTTGCGAACAAAAGGGCCCACATAGACTTGCTTATCATTCAATAGCATACCATTCAACTTCTCAATTGCTTTTTGGGCAGATTCTTCGTTGTCAAATTGTACAAACCCGTAACCTTTTGACTGGCCAGAAGAATCTGTGGCTAGCTTGCAAGAGAGAATGTTTCCAAATGCAGAAAACGTATCATGCAAAGCTTTTTGGTCGATTCCCTTGTCTAAATTCTGCCATATTCACGGAGAACAAACACAACACAAACCATAAGAGATACATTAAGAACAGATTTTTTAAAACAAAGCAGCAAAAGAATCCACATGACTGACAACTTCTATTACCTTGATGAATATATTCCCTGCACCACTTTTACGAAGACTGGGGTCACGGTTGGAATACATAATCCGGATAGGCTTTCCATTCAGAGGAGTGAAATTCAGAAGTTCCAATGCCCTTGCAGCTGTAAGTAAACAGAGTTGAGGATTCAGTGATTAAGATAATGAAAAGCTAACGCTCAATTTGATCTCAATCTTGCTGATAGAAACCAACTTAGTTAATAATATTTACAAGGAAACCTGATAAGGTAACAAAAAAATCATTTAACAGCAAAAAATATGTTACGGACAACACGATTTCTGTTAAGCCGTTATCCGGCATTCTTTTTTAATCATTACAAACATTCTCCTTTACTATCTGTTTAACAAGCACATTAATAGCATTTCCAATTTTATCTCCGGCTTAAGGTTAAATAGTCATACCCTCGACATTAAATAGACATAGTTTACATTTGGCTGATAAATATGGCTCACATGGCATCAACCAAGTGGTCCAAACCTCCAGAGGAAAATTTTCAGCTGCTCAACACATACAATCCAAACCGAGACAAGATGGTGTTTTGTTACATGTATATAATCAATAACATAGCCAGAATCCTCATCTGAACATGAAAACCATCAGCAAAACCGCACATTGAGCATAAACTTCAACAAACACAACCGAAACTTACATCTTAGTTTCCTGCCTATATCAGGTTCACAATAATTGAAGCAAAACTAATCACTTAATCTCTTTCATTCTATCATTCATTAAAACTAGATGCAAATCGACTAAACATATATATGTGAACACTGTTTAAAATACTAACTAAAGCAACTATCCATTATTAGTGAAACATCAAATCTACAATATAAAAAAAAGGAACTTTAAGCTGAGAAAAAAAACTGAATACTCACCATCTTGGGGATTGCCATAGTTGACATAACCATAACCAAGGGACCTCCGGGTCGACAAATCGGTGCATAACCGAACCGTAAGCAGCTGACCAATATGGTTAAAGTACTCATAAAGCTGAGTCTCGGTCACACTTGGATCCAAATCCCCAACATATAGCGAGGTTACAAACTGGTTATTGGCTCCACCAGATCCATTGTTAACGCCCCCACTTTGTCCCTGAACTTGAACATGCGCCATCTTTGAAAACCCTAAACCAACAGCTAAAAACCCAACAAAAAAACTCTTTTTTCTCTTTCCTTCTCTTTCTTTTTTTTGGGGTTTTTTTCTTCTTTCTTCCCTCTCCTCTTGTTATTAAATAAAAAACCCTAACGAGTAAAATAATTGTGATAGTAAATGATATGGTAAAATCTCAAGTGCTTTTGAAAAAACCTTTCCTAAAGAAGCAAACTTTGTTTTGTTTAGGTGACCTTTTTTTCTTCTTTTTTTTTAATAAAAGGGAGGAGAGGGAAGGGAAAGAAAAGGGAATGGATATTTCCCGCCGGCGGAAGAGTAGGCGGCGGCGGCGCGTGAGAAGGTGATGTTGGAAAATGAAGAAGAAAAAGAGAGATTTTTGAAGGTGTAGCTGATAAGGCGAGAGAACTGAACATATAAATGAGTAAATATATGTTCGGAGGTTTGTTTCTGTAGTAAACCCTAAGATGGGATCTCAGGATGAAATCTCCACCCTTGGATTTGGTAGGAGAGGGTTTTTCTTTTTGGGCCCCCCAAATGACAAAGTAAAAAAATAATAATGGTAAACTACAGCAGAGTTAACTAAATTATTTCAATTATTTAATTTAAAAAATTTATAAAATGGACACTAAATTATTTATAAGTTTTCATTTAAGTCATTAGGTTATTAAAATCGTTATTATATGCCCTTTTCTATTTGTACTGCCTACACTAATTGAAAACTCTTCATCCCCTTCTCTTTTATAGTTTAGTTTTTCAATAAAAGTGCATCTTCAATCCCTCCCAATTTTGACATTAAGCAAACTAGTCCCTCTAAAAAAATTGGAATAGTTTCATCCCTGTCAATTTTTAAAGTGAGTAATTAAGAACAATTAATTATAGTGTTAACGTCTTTTGTCAATTGTACATAATTTTGATTGATATAATAACAAATTTAGCCCTCAAAGCTTACATATTTTATTAAATTGGAATTGATTCTAAAAAAGTTCAACAAATTTAGTCTCGACATTTACACATTTACAAATATATTGCGGGATAAAATTGTTAAATCATGACCTAAATGATAGAATTTGTAAACTATAACAGCTAATTGTTATTATACCAGTCAAATACATGTAAAATTGACGAAAAACATTAATGTTGTGATTAATTGTCCTTAGTTGCTCGCTTTCAAAATTGATAGGGATTAAATTGCTATGATTTTTTTGAGACAGACCAACATGTTCAATATCATAATTGAGAGGGACTGGGGAGAAATTTTTACCTTTTTTTTCATGAATAAATTTTAACTTCACAAATCTGTCAATAAAATCCAAATAATTTTATTCTCTGATCTCCGGCACTAATCACCATATCAATTTGAATTTAAGATATATTCATCTACTTGTCAATGGGTACTGGTCCATCGTTTTGGTCATCGAATCATCGTTTGAAGCTCGTTAGTTAGACTTTAAGAATAAAAACAAAAACTTAAAAACCTAGTGACTTAAATAAAAATTTGTGAATGGTTCAATGACCATTTTGTAACTTCTTGAAGTTGAGTAACAAAAACATAAACTTACTAATAGTTTAGTAACCTTAAGTGTAGTTTACCCAAAAAAAACTTTTATTATTAAATTGCCCCTTAACTATAGCTAAATTTACAGATTGGTCAATAAAGTTTTTTTTTTGTATCCTAAACCATCAATTTTGTTCAATTTCCCTCAAAAAGTGTATGACATCGGATAAGAACATCATAGGAATGGCAGCGGGTTGCATATCTCTATTTCTTAAACTATCTAAATGCAAAATTGCCTAAAAAATATGAATCTGTTCGTTATCAAGTTTGAAGTGTTAAAAAATACAGTGTTATTAAAATTTAAGATCAATTTTTTTATATACAATAATAGAGGTTGGAGATGGAGATAACACGACTCAAACTCGTTTCAAACAGGCGCCTAACAAAATCTTCAACCACAGCTTCATACAAGTAACGACAAGATGGCTTCTTTTTAATACACTAGATCTAAGCTATCCGTGAGATAAGTAGAAATGTATTTATAATTTGATCAACGGGCTTTAAATAAGCTTAGCTTAAAATACAAGCTAACATTTAATGCCCAAACTAATAGTTAAAATTGATAGAAGAGCCTGATCGATACAATACATATACTCTAAGGACTTAATTAGAATATTTTAAAATTTGGAGGATTAATTTAAAACTTAACCCACAAGAAAAATGAAAACATTGATAACCGTAAATTTAGGAAAAACACGTGTGAGGTGATTTCAGCAGGCAACTATTCCTATCAATCTATCATACAACAAGGCGGTGTGTTAAAAAAGGTCATCCTTTTATATTTTAAAAAAACATATTTTATTAATATATATAAAAATTTTGATTGTGAATTTAAATATATATAATCAAATTTTTTTATTAGTGATTGTGAATTTAATAAATGATAAACTGTAAAAATAGTCACTTTTGTTTGCCACAAATTATATTTTAGTTACTTATATTTGAAATGTTACGTTTTAGTCACTTACGTTATCGTTTTGTTACTAAGTGGTCACTTTACCGTTAAACCCCGTTATCTCCCTAACGATAGTCCTATGTGGCAGTCCAAATGGGTTTTATTTGCCAATTTAGACTCATTTGGACTGCCATTAGGGAGTTAACGAAGTTTAATGTAGAGTGATTACTTTGTAAAAAAACGATAACGTAAGTGACTAAAACGTAATATTTTAAACATAAGTGACTAAAATGTAATATGAAGTAAACAAAAGTGACTATTTTTGTAGTTTACCATTTAATAAAATATAATTATTTGATAAATTACTCGATATTCACATTTTTTAATTAGGATGTGTTTATTTTACTAAAAACAACATTCGTGAAGTGATTTACAAAAAATAAAATGATTTTTTTGAACAAAAAATATTTTTCTTCTGTTTGGATAATTATGCAAAATGTTATTATTATTATTATTGATGAGTGTTGAATCCACCAAAATAAAATATGTTACACCTAAAAACATATGAGTATAATAGGATAATCTCTTTCAATCTTATTCATAGACTTCAAGAGGATACCTCATAATTATACTGCAATAGTCACATAGAAATAAGAGATATATATACAATATATTTAAATATTCCTAAAAGATAATATCAGATAATAATATCTTAACAACACATCAAAATCGAGTAGAAAGGTCCAACAATATAAAGAGATCAAAGCTTTTTCAAACTTGTGAAATAAATAAAAAAGGGTTCTAAAATTGTTGCAAAAATGAGTAAACAAAATTTAAATAACGATAAAAGTTAGAATAAATTGGTCGGATGAAAGTTTCAGCATCGGTAGAGGTATTCATGGGCTGATCGCCTAAATAAGATACTAACACCTAAGCTTGACTCAACTCGAAATATTAGCTTAAAATTTTGCCCAAATCTATCTATATTTGTAAATGGTTAACCTAAGCTTATTTTAGGTTCATCCATATTATTTTAAATTTTTTAAATAATTATATTATTTTTAATTTAACATTTAGTAGTTTTATATTTTTATTAAAATAGTCATCTTAACATTTTTTAATGTTTTCGTATAGTAGTATTATATATGACTATAGATTTAAATTTTACATGTTATAAATTGCATAATATATAAAAATAACATAATATAAAACATTAAAAATTTAAAACACGGGTTGGGCTCAAGCCTTGAATGTTCAAGTACAAGCTCAACCCTTATTTAAAACAAGCATAATTTTTTGTTCAATCCTATTTTTCGATCTTAATATTTTTATTTAAATCATCCTAAAATTCAGGTAAGTCATTGGGCTTGAGCAGGTAATCTAGCCCATGAACATGTCTTTAGCCTCATGTATGACATCAGTTGCAGTTGCAGCTTCGGAATTGATCGTAGACTGCAAATACTTTCTTGCTCAATGATAAGCTAGTAAAAGTGATGGAGGAACAGCCTCACACCATCTATCTTCCTTTAGTCATAAATAAATTGCGGGAATAATCCGACAATTAACGTTTGTTAATTAAATAACTTCAAGAACAAATCCTATGATTTAATTCATTGGATAGCTTTGCGAGTGAGAAAGATTCGACTCTAATAAACGAATTCATCCCTACAACTCATTTAAATTGGATCACTGAATTCCATAGCATAACCCAACTATACACCCAATCGTAATAATACGATAATTACAAATAAATAGTGTTATTATAACACATAGAAATTAAATAGTATATAATATTATTATAATGTAAACATTAAAAAACGTTAAGATATTATATATAAAATTTTAAATAAATAAAAAAATCAAATATTAAATAAATATATTTAAAAAAAATTAAATAATATGGGTGGAACAAATATAAGATTGAGTTACCTATTTACAAATATAAGCAGGTTTGAATAAAATTTTAAGTTATATTTCGAGTCAAACTAAAATTAGGCAAGTGCTAATATCATGCCTAGGCTCAACCGATGAACACCTATAGATATGACAGCTTAAGTCGAAGGCCAACTAATTTGTAAAGAATCTAAAACTAATATGTGGGTGACACATGACACCTCAAGAACTATTAAAAAAAACCCTTTAAAAGTCTTTCGAGCATTAAAAAATAGGCCAAGACACTTGCTCTTCTCAAAAATAAAAGCTCTAACTCTTTATTCGCCTATTCAACCCTCGATTTATAGTTTAATTATCTTAACCTTTTTATAACTTTTCACGCTCGAATGAGCCGTCATAAACCACTACAACCTCTTATTAACTCTTATTAGGATTAGAAGTACAACATGTTAAGTTAAACCCATTAAAACATAAAATCCAAATCATATAAACTCCTCATTTTTCTATTTCGAGTAAATGAGAAAAGGATAGTTTACCTACCAACCCCCTCCCTTTGAAGATGAGCCTCAATTTTCTTGCGAAGCACCGAATATATCCACAAGCATGGACAAATGCATCATTGGCTCGTGGCTGTGGGGACTCCAAGAAAGAACAAGCAGCAAACTCACCCATTAATGAGCCGACCATTTCTCACTTTCCTCTCACTTTCCAAGTCTCCTGTTTCAGCGGAACAAGTAACATCTGATCACCCCCTTTCCTTGTTCTCCTTCTTTCAATATCCACTTCTCAATTTCCCCACTGTTTATTCAATACCCAAACCTCCCTTTCCCCCCCTTTTTTTGTTTATCATAAACAATCGTCATAGCATTAACATACAGCTAGGATCTTTCTTTTGTTTTTTGGGGGAAAAGGTTGTGTTTTTAACGAAAATGGGTTCCATTTCTTTCGTTAATTCTCAAACCCTGAAGCTATTCCCTTCTTTTTATTCCTTTCTTCATTCTAAGCAACCCTGCATTGTCTCCATGTACCATTATTCCCATAAAGTGGCACTGGCACCCTCCTTGTCTCTCCCCAAACCCAAAGATGGCTCTTTTCGTCTTGCTGCTGGACTCATCACCAACTCTGTTCCCGTATCCCTCTTCCCCCCCCCTTGTTTTCTTTTTGGGTTTTTTTTTCCTTTTATTTAAAGAGATTGTTTTTTTTTACTGGTTTTTGGTTCTTTTGTAGTCAAGAAATGGAAATTATACCGTGGGTGATTTTATGACCAGGAAAGAGGATTTACATGTTGTCAAAGCTACAACAAGTGTGGATGAAGGTATTAGCTGGTGATGATTTGATCATTACCATTTTTGTGTCTAATTTTGCACTTAATTTCTGTAATTGCAGCATTGGAGGCACTTGTGGAGAAGAGAGTTACTGGTTTCCCAGTGATCGATGATGACTGGAATTTGGTAACTTCTTTAATTACTGTTTCATCATTTATATAATTTGGGTTTTATTTTCAGAAAATGTTATCTGATCCCATACTTTTTACCTCACATATGGACTTAAGATCTTGTTTGTTTTACTTTTGCTGAGAACCATACATGTTGATTTGGTACATGAATGCACAAATTTGCTGTTTCTTTACTTGATGATCATGATCTTGTTCGATATCGATTTGTTTTGTGGTGAGAAAGATGGTTTTTCTGGTCTATAACCCGTCCGGGATTGGGAATTTTGAGCTATTGCCTTCTTCATCGTACTGACCGGTTCCCCTATTGCAGGTTGGCGTTGTTTCCGATTATGATTTGTTGGCACTCGACTCGATTTCAGGTAAGTTTATAAGATGATTATGAAACTGATTGGAAACTTTGAATTTCTCGGGTTGATTTGGTGTTTTCCCTTCCTTGTTTGTTTGAGTTTTATTTAAGGACGAAAGCAGATAGATTGTTTTCATCCTAACATTTCTTTAGTGATAGATCATTGAAATAGGCTTTTTCATCTTTGCAATTGCTAGTGGATTATTGAAGTTTATTTCAAATCGCTGTGAAAGAAATTTACTGATATCAGTTTCTAACATCTTTTCATTACGAGTGATTGGTCTTCGGATACATACACCGTGAGTTTAAAGTCATTATTATTCATGAACTCTGTTTTATCGATAACTTTCCTTGCCTAGGTAAATGACATTAGCTGCTTTTGATGCTTCATAACAAAATGTGTACAAGGCTTGCTTAGAGTAGTGTTTTCTAGCATGCATATTTATTAAGTGTTAAGAAATCGGAGCACCTCAGAAATGGAATTAGAGGTGAATGCTACACCTACTTCGGAGTTTTGACGGATTGGTTTCCCTTTCTTAGTTTATTTCCATCTAGTATCCACATGCAAGCTCGATGATACATCAATGATATATTTTTTCCGTTTGTGTTATTTTGTTGTTCGTTATTGATGTAACGAGCTATGGAGTTTTGCCACCTTGGTTCTATATTTGGTTTCCCTTGCAATAGTTCTGAAATGGCTACTTACTCGTTCTGTTTTTGAACTATCAGGTAGCAGTCAAAATGACACAACCTTGTTTCCTAATGTTGATAGTTCTTGGAAAGTACGTAAGCATTCTCTTTCTGATTCTTCAGTTTTGCTTGAAGTTTATCTATAATGTCTTAAATTATCAATATTCAGATGCTAAATTCTGTCACAATCTCGATAAATTTACTTAACAGCATCTGGTGCTTGCCTCTGAGCATGTTCACAATGTCCGTTTTCCTGCCGTTTTGTTTTGATTTCCTTTTTTGTATATCGAATGCTGGGTTTCAGGCAAAAGAGGTCTAGATCGTGAATTTTGTGGCACAATTGTTGCCTTTTTTCTAATTCCGGGTTGTTATGCAGACATTCAATGAAATACAGAAATTGATGAACAAAAATAACGGAAAAGTGGTCGGAGACTTGATGACACCTTCACCGCTCATTGTTCGTGAAACAACAAACCTGGAAGATGCTGCTAGGTATTCTTTTTCTCCACTTTTCCTAATGCATCGAACCCATTTGTCTCGTTATCTAGATGTTCTTAATCCGATGTTTTTCATATCAGGCTATTGCTCGAGACCAAATATCGCCGACTACCCGTGGTAGATATTGATGGCAAACTAGTAAGAACTTTTCTGTCATGTTTATATGTTCTCTCTTACAATTAGCCTATCGGATTCATATTAGCTCGGGATGATTTTAATCGATATCTATTTACATCTCGAAGGTTGGGATCATTACAAGGGGAAACGTTGTTCGAGCTGCCCTGCAGATAAAACGTTCGATTGAAAGTTGACATGATGCCAATATCCAGAGATGATCGTGATCTCGGGGCATCAAATTGATGGCGTGATTCTTTCTTTGATATACAGATGAAACAAGTATTCTCGATCTCCCTTTTGGTCATTTGCCATTGCCATGTACAACTTATACACGAAATCGTGAGCCTGTTAAAACAGGGCAACAGTAGCTTAGGTAGAATCAGTAATGCCATTGCAGTAAACCATATTACCTGTAGTTTGTATCTAAATATTAATATTTAGAGTGCTTTTTTACATTACTGTTATAGAATAGTTTAGTTTGGACAACAATGGCTACACTTTTTTCAACATTTAAGATTTGCATGTTCCATGAACGGCATTTAAGAAGCCCATGTTTCAGTGTCTGGTAATTTCTTGCAGATAATTTAGACCAATGACTACCCCTTCATCGAAAATCCGTCCACCATGACCAACAATCCAGTCATCAATCTTTATCGAAACTCTCAGGTTACAGGGCAACATCGACATATCCAGTACTGACATGTCTGCCACTCGACGAACAGACTATTGTCGTCCATAAGCTTGGAATATGTCGAATCATTCATTTATATGCTGTTGAAGAATCAATAATCGACATTAAACATCTGGACCATATAGGGGAAGGATGGAGCTTCTTATATATAGCTATTTAGTGGCATTTTAGTAGGTTATTTAATGGTCTTTTTTCCTAATTAATCCCTCATATAATTACTAGATTAGTGAAATTTTTCTATACAAAAAAATATATTTATTAAAATTTAATATTAAAAGAAAATGAGATTTTGGTTAAAATGATTTTGATGTTTTAAGTTTAAATCCTACTATGTGTTTTTTTTTTCATAGCTTTTACGTACAATAAAAAACAACAAAAATACCCTTTATAGTAATATTTATTATTTTATGAAAGAATAGAGTTTTCAGTAATTTCTTAATTGAGTTGAAAATTGGTTGATGAATTGCAGACATGTATCCTTCTAAAAGATGGGTCGATGTAGATGGGTTTCCTGACTCGGGTTTCTGCATGGGCTGTCTTAGACCTGTTAAAGTGGGTCACCTCTGAGCTAGGGTACAAAAGGCCATCCTTGGACTCAGCATTAGCAGAAATGCTGAGTTGGGCTTAACGAGATCTAGGCTTTGGGCCTTCAGATTTCTTTAATTCCTTAACCACTTGAGCTTAAGGGTTAATGGGCCTAACAATGCTATTTTAGCTCTATATATATTGAGTAATGGATTAATAAACTCTTAGTACTTGAAATTGGCAATTCAGTCCACTTGGAATTTGTATATTTTGGTCCACTTTTGTAACCAAACCTCGCAAATAAAATCATTTTGGGCCTTAAACTTGGATTCCATCAAGACCTGATGTGTTACTATGACACTGTGCCACATCATCACTTGGATTTTTATTACATTTTTAAAATTTTTAGGTGATGATGTGTTATAATCTCAGAGTGACACATCATCAATTTTTTTATAACTGTCAAGTTCAATGACCATAACGGACTTGTCAATTTTAAATACTAAAGTGAACCAAAAAAATATATGTACTAAAACGGACCTAATTATTAAATTCGGGGGCTAAAAATTATATTAACCCTCGAAGAAATCAAGGAGAACTTTTTCAGCTTTAGTGCCCAAATTCCACTTTTTACAACTAATTAAAGTTTAAAGAATGTCTTTATTAATTTAAAAATAAAAATAAAATAAAAGATCACTAAAGTGTATTTATTTATTATAGAATTTTCAAATTTATTTAAAATATTATTGGATTAAAAGACTGAAAAATGGAAGTGGTGTAGGGTAAGTTGCCTACACCTTTTTTCAAAAAGGTCATCAAATGCCAACCATTATTATTTAGTTTCAACTTTTTCCTTAATCAATACAAAACTTTTTTCAAACACGATGTCTTATTTTTTGCTATCATTAATCCCTGTGTTTAGTGCTTAATTGAGTTGTAATAACTTATGAAGTGATTTTAACAAAAACTTTTAAAAAGTTTTATACAAATTTTAGATTTATAAATATTTTAAAAAAATAAAAAATAAAAACTTTTTTGTGTATTAAATATTAACCCATATTTGTATTGATTTAAACAGAGCAGTGATTAAAATTTTTATCAAACTTCTGTTTGATACTGGTTCCAACTGTATTACTCCTATCTCCACCCCTAATATTGTATACAAAATATAAATTCATATTTTAATATATTAAAACCCATATTTTTATATCTATTTTAAATTCTAAATATACTTGTTAACACTTTTTTTTATATATAAATATGTTCTTTTTAATAAAAAAATGAAAATAAATAAAGATTCGATAGAGAAACTATTTTATGAACCCTTCCACCGTATCATTCATAATTACTTTTTAATTATTTAATAATATTTTAGTAATTTTTTATATTATTGACACATAATTTTGATAATTTTTTTACTCTATACCTAAAATCTTAAACCCCAGACTCTCTAAATCTCAAAACTTGAGTTCAGGGCTCAAGGTTCAGTATTCGAGTTCGAGATTCGATTTTGGAGTTTAAGGTTCAAGATTCAAGTTCGGAGTTTAGGATTCAAGGTTCTAAGTTCGGAGTTCGGGGTTCAAGGTAAAAGAAATTACCAAATTTATGAGTTAATAATATGAAAAAAATTACTGAAATATCATTAAATAATTGAAAATAGACTGTAAATGATGTGGTGAGAAAAATCTATAAAATATTTGTTTTTCATAACTAAAATAATAAATAAATAAATGAGGTATTTATTGAAAGATCTCGTTGTAATGCAATTAGAAGTATCTCAGATTTTGTCGGCACATTTTGGATTTTCTTTTTAAATTAGTTTTAATTTTGAAAAAAAAATGTTTTTTTTAATATATCTTTTAATTGTCGTGGGGGCATTTTCTACTTTCCTTTAATACATTGCTTCAAAGGTAGATTACGCTTCACGTGTATTTTATTTATTTATTTCTAATTTTGCAGTACACCAATTAAATAATTACACGTCAAATGTGTTTAAATTCTTTTTCTTAAAATTAACACGATAAAAAATTATAAATATGGATATTCGAATTTCAAATTTAATTAAGGTTAATTGTTATAAAATATCAATTTAATTGACATTCAAGTCTCTTTTTTATTATAAAAGATTGAAGTACTTTTTAGTTACTCAACTATTAATTGATTAATGGTGAATTTGGATGTACGGTGTGTTTAGCTTACTTTTTTATTTTATATTACAGTATCATTACAGTACCTAAGCTCACCGTCATCACTGTTTTTACACTAACCGCAAGTAAATACACTGCTCATCCAAACTCACTCTAAATTAAGAATTCAATTGTTCTTTTTGAATTTTTTAGAATTCGAACTAAATTGATAAATTTTATAAATAGTAAGAACTAAATTTATTGAATATGTTATATTTATGATCAAAATGATAGACTGTGTAAATATTAGTGGACTAATTTTCTTATTAGACCAATAAAAAAAAAGCTCACATTAACTTCCTGTCACTTATTTAACCCGAGAGTGACCAAAATATTTGATTTCGAAAAGTCTAATGACTAAAGTAGAACGAAACCAATGGCTTTGTCTTGATGTTATTGTGTTTCGATGATGGCATCCATCGAAGGACTATGAGATTTTTTGAGCTTCTTTGCTTCCTCTTGTCAATAACCGATTTCATTCAAGTGAAGTTCATTATTTCTCTGGAAATTAGATTTTAGGTTCATTGGATATTGTATAATATATTTTGTACTGATTGAATTTTTACACGCAATTAACTTCAATTCGAATTTCATTATAATTTTTTAGTTTAAATCCGAATCAAAATCAATCCCGATGAACCCAAATTTAATTTATAAAAGCTCGGATGTTAATCAAATGAAATCTTATCTCAAAACTCTCGATTAGGGTTTTCTTTTTCATCCCTAATTAGGGGACATTAGTAAAGGATGTACGAAACTGAAGGCTCGAGGAAGCTTGTGGTAACAACCATAACAGAAAATCCCGTAAAACACGGAGTAAATATACGACAAATCATAGTTAAGACTACAAAACCATGCCTAACTGTTGTAGTCAATGGCACAACCGTAAAACCAAACTTTTTGGTTTCATATTTCATGAATTCTCTTTTAAACCCTCTCATTGACTTCATATATGCAAATAGGTAAGCGTTTTATCCAATCGAGTGAAAAAAATTTAAGTCGATGAGTTTTATTTTATTATTTTAATTTGATTTGAAATTTTTTCGAATTGAGTTAAGTGAAATTGTTCGAGTTAAATTAAAAAATTTAACTTGTCAAATTAAATTTTGTTATAGTATAACTAATTCCACACTAGATCACATAAATTTGAAACTATATATTTGAAAACCTTTTAAAGCAAAAAAAAAAAAAGAAAAAGAAAAATTTTAGTATGATAAACTTGAATCATTAATTAACCTATTTAGGTCCCAAAATTATTGTTTTAGAAATTTTTTAAATTTTTTTAACTTTCTTTATATATATTTTAGAACTTTTTTAAAAATATAAATTTTGGAATATTTATAAATATTTTAAATTTTTGAAAATTAATTTGATTTTTTTTGTAATTTTTGTTGAGAGAGAGACCATTTTTTTTCGAATTATTTTAATTATTCAAATTGTAAAATTTCAATTTAGTTCGAACTTGAAACCCGAATCGAGTTTTGCTCATCCCTATCTAAATTTATAAAGTATTTGTGGATAAGAGAATATTTGATTATCTCGGGTAATAGAGGATATTCGACTAATTATAATATAGAATTAAATCAACATAAAATATAGTAGACAAAGAATTGACAAAAATCGAATTATAATGGGAAGAACCTATCAAAGCCCACACATGACATATACATAAAGATAAGACTAGAAACATATACATCATAATTACGCATGATGAGACTCGAATCCGAATACTCTTAACATCTGAAACATTTATCATTATATAGCTGAACTTAGGTAAAACCCAAATCTCCAAACTCATTATTATTATTGGTAAAAAGAAAAATAAAATAGTGTACCAAAAAGATAAAGTTCATCAATTTCAAAAATTAAAAGAAAAAAAAAGGTAGTTCCTTATGTGTGTCATAAACTCATAAATGCATACATTTTTTTTTACTTTGGCTATTCCAACATCCCCCATCAATTATTACTGTCTATTTCACAAGCTTTTTTTGCAGATTTAAACCCTCTATTAACAATTACAAACCCATTCAAATTTCAAAAAATGGAGAAAATTTTGTCTACAACCTTGTCACCATCTATTTTGGTTTTATTTGTTGTCGCTAAATTTCCACGCAGCCTTAATTTTGTAGCATATACTTGTTCAAGTGTCAGGTTTTCTATTCTAATTCGAAGATTTGTTCGAAATTTGAGAAGGTTTAGCTAAAAATTATTAGAATAAAAATTGGGTTTAGATAAAAAAAAATTTAGACTTACTTAAAATATGAGTTGAATTTAGACTTCCAATTTTAAAGCCCTAGCAAGGCTTGGTCCGAGTTTGTAATATGTTACCTTATTTTTATATATTATTTAATTGCTAAATATTGAACGTAATAATTATATTTTAAAAATAAAATATCTATATCTATATCTATATTTAACTCGTTTTTTTCTTCTTCAAATTTTAACTTATTTACTCTCGATTTAACATTGTTACAAATTGGGGATATTGGGAATGTTACAAATTGTATTATTTTTTTTAATTTTGATATTTTTTGGTACTTGATGATTCTGTATAAAATAATTTTCGTTTGATAAATTTTTCTTAAATAATTTTCCAAATGAAGTTTCAAATGAAACAAATACAATATTATTGAGATTCTATTTTCATAATTAATAGATTTAAAAATTTGATAATAGAAAAAAAAAGAAAATGGCATGAAAAATATAAATCAAATTACCTAAATTTAATAAAATAAAATGAAAAAATAAAAAGCAAAAGGGCATGAAAATGGCATGAAACAAAATTCATGCAATTAAATCAACTTATGGCATGAAAAATGAGAAAAAATGATTACGTGATTTTGTGAAATCAACTTACACGGGAAAGCTTTTGTAAAATGTTTTACTCTTTTGTAACAAGTAAAATAAGAAAATTTACAATTACCAATTTTTTTTTCTCGAAACAAACAAAAGAAAACGAGTAGGTCCTAATCGTATCTGTTCCTTTTAATATAATATCTAGAACTAATCATAACTATTTTTCAACCCATAAATTAGAGGGTAATGAGCTTCAACGTATTCGAATCTAGATATTCCTGCATTAGCAATAATACCCATGTCAATCGGAGACTCAATCCACATAATTTCAAAATGTCACAACGATAAATTTAGCAATATTTACAGTTAGAACTGAATTTTAAAATCTAAAAAGTAGAGGGACTACATTCCTAATTTTCGGAAAGTACGGGTACTGTAGTCATATTTTAACCAATTAATAAACCCTCTCTCTCTTCCGTTTATTACGTGATTAATTAAGTACTTTAATACAAGGAAGAACAGACAACAGCGACGACAACCGGTTTTTTAAGTGTTTTCAGTTTTCACCATAGTCACCGGCTCCACCACCATTTTCCCTTTCCTTTCCTTCTTCCAATAAAAACACCCCAGCTCTTTCCCTCCCCCCTATTACTATTTCCTTATTCTCTCAGTCAATCCCTTTCGCTTTCCCTTCGGGATTCGTGCTTTGGGGTCAGTACTTCCTCGCAATTTTCTCCGTGATTCCTCCCCCTTCTTTCCCTTCAAAAATAACACCCCCAACTGAAAAAAGAACAACCCACGGCGAGCAAAAATATGAAGAACGCCGGCAACCCTAATACTAAACTCATTCTTCTCCACCCTTCAATCCACAAACCCACTTCTTCCCCTCACCGTTTTTTCCTCTTGTTCTTCATCACTTTTTTCGCTTTAGCTTTCTCTTTAACACTCTTCACCACCACTTCCATTTCGAATTCTGTCACACCTTCTCTTTCCACCGCCGCTTCTTCTTCCCTCCCTTCCTCCGTAACCGCCGCGCTCCTCCATTATGCTTCAACCGCGGCGGCCAACTCTACTACCCATCACATGTCGTCTTCTGAACTATCCGTCATTGCTTCCGCTCTTCATAACTGTCCTTCCTCACCTTGTCGGTTCCTTGTATTCGGTCTTACCCATGAATCTCTCCTCTGGCATTCGCTTAATATCCTCGGCCACACCGTGTTTCTCGACGAGAGTGAGTACTTGGTTTCTTCATTCGAGCGGAGTCACCCGGAAATCGAAGCGTATGATATACAGTACGGTACCAAAGTGAGTCAAATGTCGGGTTTGTTGTCAACGGCAAAATCCCATGTCGGTGACGAATGTAGACCGGTTCAAAACCTCTTGTTTTCCGATTGTAAGCTTGCCATCAACGACATGCCGAACCATATTTACGATTTAAGCTGGGACGTGATCTTGATTGACGGTCCACGTGGGTACTTTCCCGATGCTCCGGGGAGGATGGCTCCGATTTTTACGGCGGGAGTGTTGGCGAGGAGCAAGAAACGAGGGAGGGAAACGCATGTTTTCGTGCATGATTTCGAAAGGGACGTTGAAAGTCTTTTTAGTGACGAGTTTCTATGCGACGAGAACTTGGTGGAAACTGTGGATTCTTTGGGTCATTTCGTCGTGGAAAAACGAGAAGCCAACGATGGTAAAAATTCTGGGTTTTGTAAGAACACGACGTTATCGTCGCCGGCGTCGGTTTCATCATCGTCGGGTGAGGATGTTGATTGAGTGAAATTCCGACGGCGTTTAATCTCTTTGGCAATTCTTTTTCTTTTTTTTTTTCCAGGTACAGAAATGTAATGTTATAAAAGGTTAAAACTTTTAACCATTGTAAGTGTATCCACAAAATATATATAATCTAGTTTTTACGAAATGTAAATGTAATTAATTGTGGTTGGTGTCTGAGAAAATGGTGGGAGAGGGAAAATTGATTCTATTTGGTCTGAGAAAATAGGGGAAAATATCAATTTTTTTTAAAATAAAGTGGGAAAGTAAGAAATTGAAATTGAAATTTGAATTTGAATTTGTTTTTTTAAAGAAAATGATATTTGAATTTTATTTTAAAGGTCTCATAAATATAAAAAGAATCCCATGCAAGACAAAATGAAATTTTCCATCAAATTTTGTTATTTTCTCAGCAACCAAAGGGTAAAATTGAAAAAAAAAAAAAGGAAGGTATTTTGACGTAAAAAGTACAAGTAGGCGTAGCGTCGGTGGAGGGATAGCATTATGAGTTTTGGTAGCGAGGGTGCGGCTGAGGATGAATGTAAGAAACAGCGGCGTAAGATTAGCGAACCCCGGTGGGTACTACTATTTAAAAATCTGGAATTAGAGCGGTACGCGCTACGAGGGTGTATGAATGTCAACTCTTAAAATAATTGGCTTAGAGGCGCGTGCGGATAAGAAGCTTCCCGGTATTTTTGCGGGGAACTGATTTATCTATTTCTGAAGATACGTCTTTATTTTCTTTTCGTACCAGGGTGATCACGTGGTCCACGTGATTAAAAGCGTACGTTTCGGCAGAAGAGTGGAAAGGTAAAGAGGTGTGTCGGTGTGGCAATAAAACATGGTTATTACATATTATGTGATTTACATCCATATCCAAATTTCAAATTTGAAAGGATTTGAGTAAAAATATTAGAATTGTTGATTTTAAGTTTATAATATTTTATATTTTATATATTATGTAATTTAAAAGGCATTAAAAAATAAATTTATATTAAATATATAATATTATTATAATATAAACATTAAAATAATGTTAAGATAAATATAAAAAAATTTTAATAAATAAAAAAGTATAAAATTATTAAATATTAAAAATAATATAATATAAATATATATTAAAATAAAAATAAATATAGGAGGCCTAAATTTGGTTTAGATTAGTCTTTTGCAAATATGGATAGATTTGAACAAAATTTTCTACTTATTTGATTAAATTGGTATTGTTCATTTGTCAAATCTAAACTCATTTGTAAAATTATTATAAAAAAATCATATTTTTACAAATTAAATTAAATTATTAGAATAATATTTTTATATTATTTTAATTTAATAAAAAAATTAGATATGATATGATTTCAATCAATGACACTCTAGTTCTTATATTTTTCGAGTTTTAAAATTTTAGTCCTAATCCAATGGTAACAATTAAATCTGTTTGGTTTAATTATATCATTAGCCTTGCATTATGCCTAAAGTTATAGATTTAGTCAAGCTCACCAATTGGATCATTTTTAATGGCTATATTTTTTGAATTTCAGAATTTGTCTTAATGCAAATGACAGCCGTTAAATACATTAACTGATTTTTTTGTAAGTAATATCTGAAAATAACAAATAAACATAGCATTGCACATGTGATAATATATTTAACGCACCAAATTTAAAAAATAACATGACTTAACTTAATGAATTTGATAGTTATCATTTGGTCAGTACTAAAATTTTTAAATTCTAAAAGTACAGGAACTAAAAGTTACCAAATTAAAGTACAGATACTAAACCCACAACTTGCACAAGGTATAAGTTCTAGTAGCAGAATTTGAATTTTTAACAACCCTACAAATGGTATGATTAGAATACAAACAAGTTGAAGATTGACAATAATTACAAATGATTAGGAGCCTTAACAACTTAATCATTAACCAAAACTATTAGTTTATATATAAATTAATTGATAATTAGAGTTTAATTTTGTTGTTTTATTTGAGAAGTTATTATTTTATTGTGTGAAAATGATGGATTGAGAGTTAAAAATAGAACACAACTCACTGATTCCTTATGGCAACAACATTTGGATACGTCTCAAGGTTTGGTATGATGTATGATACTACCACACGAGTTTATGTACATTTAATAAACACACATGACATTTTTAAATGCTATTAATATTTTAATTCAATTTTTTTAAAAAATAAATGTATTTTTTTTGGAAGAATATTTGATGAATCTTGAGCGCATTATTTTTGTATAATATAAAATAAGACTTATTGTTGGGGGGTCGGTTTTCTTTTGGGAGCAGTCGGTCGGGTCCTCAAATAGTGGAGGTATTGTGACAGGGATGTGTATAATTGATTTTAACTCTAGGTATTGTCTCCTGACTCCGAGGGTAACCCAATAGGTTTGGGGAGCACCTCACCGTCAAGGGAATGTCTAACATTTGGCCTTGGTAGAGTTCAAACATATGCTGGTATTAGTGGGTAAAAACACTACTGTTTAGCTAGACCTGTCAAGGGAAAACCCATTAAAAATTGACTCAACATGCATATTATTGAGTGAGATTTACCAGAATATCATTACAATCCCAATAGAATTGTAATTGCACAGTAAAAAAAATAAATGTAGCAATGATGCAGATTGTTGGAAATATACTACTACAAAATAAAATAACTAACATTGATAGACTAAATAAACTAAACGTAAATAAATAAAACAATCACTGTACTGTTGAAGAATCACTGTTTTAGAGGTAAATCTGTCCTAATCGGTGTAATCGTGTAGCGGACGTCACCTCCTAAGGTTAACACAGTACTTCGATATTTATACACCTAAATAAAGAATGTGGAACACAATTAATATTGCTTTCTCTAAAGTATTCAGAAAAGTAGACTTGAAACTAAAGCTGAAAACTTGGTTGGAATTTTGACCGGAAAAGTTTTCTAAAGCTAAGAAAGGCAGAGAAGAAATTGTTGTTTGCTTGTTGTTGTGGAAAAATGAAAAAAATAGTCTGCTATTTATACTATTTTCTGAACAAACAAAATGTTAAAATAACAGTGTCAAGAAATATGCACAATACACAAACACAGACTAGGCCAGACAGCGGCAATGCACACATGTTGAGTCTTTAGTCCCAATTTACTCAATAAAAATAAAAAGCAACGCTGTAATAGATCCCTTACAATATTTTTCTATTAGTTAAGGTTTCTTCCTCTACTTGTCACTTTCTCATCTCGTGTGGTTGGACTAGTTGGAACATGGTGCATAGGCCCCCCCTTGCCCTGTCATTTCACAAACAAGTTCTTTTGAACGTTACTCACAGCAATCTGAATCTGAATGCTGATAGTTTAGGGGGTCTAGGAGTTTGGTAGATTTGGAGTTACGGAGGTCCTCAATTAATTATAATAGGAATGTATCTATACTTGTTTTGTAGTTTGGGTTATTTATTTAATATCATTCGAAATTTAAGAGAGTTTAAATAAAAATATTAGATTTGAAAAATAAATTTAGGTAAAAAAATTAGTCCGGTTTAAAATATTAGGTTCAATCTTGACTTGTTTTTTAAGTTTGTATTACGTTATATTATTTTTATATGTTAAATAATTTCTAGCACATAAAAATTAAATATATATATATGTATAGCAATAAATAATGCTATAATATAAACATACTAAAAATATTAAATTGCCTATTTATAAAAATATAATATATGAAAAATATTTTAAAATTATTAAATATTAAATTAAAATTATATGAATATTTTTTAAAAAAATTGATATAGACAAGCTTAAAATGAGTTTGGATAAAATTTTAGACTCATATTTTGAGTAATGTTGAGTTTAGACAAATATAAAATATATTAATATCATGTTTAAGTCCGACCCGTCCCATGTACACCTCTAATCGGATTTCTAAATGAGAACAAAGCTCTTTCTAGGGTTGTTTCCTCCACTTATGAAGTCTAAAACTTTTATCACTCAGTCTAATAAACGTTGGTATAATAAATGAAAGTTATGTATAATGTATAATATGATTTGATCCCTAACACGATTGATACCTATTTATACAAGAGTTAATATTGGATTTGTCGGTAGTGTGTATAATTTTTTTTGGTAGAAAAGAAACAACATTAAGTAATTATATCGAACCAATCAAATCCATGTAAAGACATTACTCTCGAACTGCAAAACCCATTGTATTGAACTTGGTGAATCCACAATAACAATAAATTCAATGTACCATTATTCACGTACTTAGCCATTTGATTAGCAGCCGCATTTCGAGATATTGGAATATGACGAAGTCTTATCTTCTAATTTCGTTTGAAAAGGCAATTAATTAAACGTAGCTAGTAGGATAGGAGCATAAATTGAGTGGCCTTAGCCCTTAGGCAATGGGATTGCCATTAATTGTTAATTTTGAGCACCTCTTATTTGGGCTTTTCATCATGGGCCCCACCACAAGTCCTATAGTAGGGTTGGTTTTACTCGTTTGTTAGGTCATTTAAAAATAATGCAATTTGCCCATATTTTCTATTATCCTTTTTCGATGAGTAGTAGTAAGGTACATTATATTTTTAATAGAAAATTTAAATTTAAATATTTAAAAATAATATTATTAAAATGAATAATCATAAAATTTTAAAAAATATTTTTATAATTCATAAAACGAATATGAAAAATATCTTAATTCATATATCTTTATGAAGATATCATGATCAAATGATTACCTCAGCCTAATGAGCAGCCACTATTCCCCCACATTAGTGGAGAACAACATTACAATCCAAGTTGACAACATTTTTATTTAAATGTGGGTGAATATTCAACCCTTATGATTATTGTTTAATAAAGAGACAATTTTAACATTTGTTAATTTTTAAATTCGAAATTTTATCGAGTATTGTATTTTAAAAATGATTATATAAATTAACTGAATTATCGATAAGTAAGTCAATCTTTTCAAAAATAAAACTTAATCATAATGTTTTTCTACTCAACACTAATACCTTTTCTTTCATATAAAAAGTTATAAGGTAGACCAATGGAAAAATAAACTGTTCAATTTATATTATTTTAAAAAAAACCTTAAAAAATAAATATATTAAATAGCTCGACTGGCATCGGTATGTTGTCAGTGCAGGAGTATGTGAGTTTAAGTAAGCTGAAGTGCATTATCTCTTATAACTGTGAATAGTTCTAAATATTTTATGAGCAGATATGATAAATCATAATTAAAAATTAATTATAATTATTATATTTTTCTTTTGATTTTGAATTTAGAGTTTATATTAATTATTATGTTTAAAGTTTGAGTTTAGGGTTTAGAATTTATACCATCTTTCATATTTTAGGTTTAAAGTTTTGGGTTTATATTTAAATAAAATTATTAGTATTTATTTATAAATTCTTTATATTTTTTATTTACTAGTGATGAAATATCGTTTTCACCGATAACAAATAAAACTTATGCATCAAGGATACATCAAATATTCACCCATATTAGTAAAAACAAAGGAAAAAAAAAACATAAACCTTAAAACTTGTGTCTTGAAAGAGTCTTGTAAGTAACAGGTGCTTTCATGGTCTTGGCTTTGGACCCTTCCCAATGATGGTGATAACCATCCTTGCAGGGTATGATTTTATACGTCTCAGGGTACGGGCAAAACCTAATGTACTTCAAGTAGAACTCTGTGCATTCAAGCAACGATCTTTGATGGGGAAGATCAGGGACACAGTTCTGTGTCATGTCAAGAATGCCATTTTTTATCAGCTTTCTGCAAGCAGGACCAACTTTAGTGAAGTAATTACCCGACAACGTCAAATTCTCCAAGTTGACAAGCGCACACAGTTCTTCAGGCACTTCCCAGTAAAACAGGTTATTAGCCAAGTTGAGCAGCTCGATCTTGTCCAAACAGGACAGTGAACATGGCAATGGACCCGTTAAAAGGTTGTCTTCAACGTCAAAGAGCTTGAGTTCTTTTAAAAACCCTACTTCGTAAGGAAGACAACCTGTTAACTTGTTGTTCAGCAGTAGTACTTCGATCAATGTCATGTTGAGGTTGCCGATACCTCGTGGGATCGAACCGGTTAACTTGTTGTTAGCCAAAGTGAGGTAACGAACCGGTGTTGAACCGAAGTTTTCCGGTAGTTTGGCGGTGAAATCATTGTTGTTAATGAAGAGTACTTCGAGTGCTTGGTTGAAAATTTCGGGAGGGACCGAACCGGAGAATAGATTAAAACGGATGTCTAGAAACGACAAATCTTTTACGCCAATGACCGTCATCGGAAATGTACCGGCGTGCACATTGTTACTTACGTCCAACTCATAAAAGTACTTGAGCTGCGAGACGTCTGGTATGGACCCGGCAAACTTGTTGGAGTTTGCATGGAAGATAGCAAGGTCCGGCAACTTATCGATGAAACCTTCGAGAGTCGGTGCACCTAACAAGAAACCATTGAAGTCAATGCCGGCGAGGGCAATGGCGGACAAGTTATCAGGCGGGTTATCACAGTAAAAGCCCGTGTAGTTACATATGTCACCTCCAACCCAATTTCCAGTCCGGTTAAGTGGATCTTCCGTGATGGTTGCCTTGAACGCTTGGATTACAGGGTAAACAACGGCCAGTCTCCGGTCTTTAAAGATTAACTGTTGAGTCGAGACACCAAATGGTGACGGCGAACTTATCGGGCTGATATCGGAACCATTCTGGCATAAAACGGAGACGAAAAAGTAAAGGAATAGAAAGGAAATGGTATTGTAAGTTAAAATTTCCATTTTATTAAAAGTGAAACAAAAAACTTTGCAATTGGGTATATATATATAATGTTATATAATGGGGTTAGTGTGGTTGTTGAGTATCATTGTCGAAATGAAAATGTATTCATATGGGTTCTATTAGTGGTAGTGGATATGAAAGATGGTTCATTATAAGTTTATATGGTTCACATTGGTTTTGGTAGGTGAAATTTTGGTTAATGTCTCGTGATTTTTGAGATCTTGAATCTATTTAAAGCTTGGGATTTTAAGGATTTGTTATATGTTATGGGTCTAATCTACTTTTAACATTTTGGTACCTCAATTTCAAAAAGTTATAAAATGATTATTGAACTATTTGAAAGTTTTTATTTTAGTCATTGAGCTATTAGAATCATTGCTATATGGTCTTCTTTGTTCGATTGTCTCCATCAATCGGAAGCTCTCGTTCTTCTTTTTTTGCAGTTCATTTTTTTCTATGAAACAACTTTGAATGTCACGAATTTGTGAACCAAAATCCAAACAATTTTCTTCTTCGATCTCTGATACTAACCATCAGATCGACTTGGATTTAAGATATGCTCTTCTACTCGTTGAATATGGGTACTAATCCACCGTACTAATCGTCGAATCACAACTTGAAGCTCGCGAGTCGGACTTAAAAAAATCTTAACAGTCCAATGATTTGAATAAAAACTTTCGAATAATTCAATAACTTAAATAAAAACTTTCGAATAATTTAATAATTATTTTATAACTCTTTAAAATTGAGTGACCAAAATATAATCTCACTAATAATTTAGTTATATTAAGTGTTCCGAAAAAAATAGTAAATGGGAATCTAGTCAATACACATAGTGCAGTTAAAATATAAAATTTAGTGGTACATTTACCTACAAATTAAATGAAGAAGTGGATAGTTGAATATATTTGCTCCACGATAGTGATAGGCCAGCCTATGATTAGGGCTCGTTAGCATAGTGTGGGTTTAAATTATTAGGACTTAATATAGGATTTTAGCGTGGGTTTATTTTAGACAATGTAATAAATATGACTCAAATTCAAATTATACTTAAAACGGTGAACGATTTAATCATCAGGTCAACACACAATGTTCTATAATACAAATTTGATACCACTTTCATTAGTTGAAAATTAACTTAGTAGTAGTGAGAATAGGGTATGGTAACTGTGAAAATTAATTTGTTCTTTGTTTTTCTAGTCTCTTTCCTGCATCATTTTCGCCTCGATGGTCATTCATTGTTTCGACCACCGTGCGCTCCTCCACCACCTCCTTTTCTCACGAACTTCTCTTCTTTTTTGCTTTTGTTTTTTTTTTTATGTTACTTCTTGTGTTTTCTTTTTCTTAGGGATCTTTTGTGTGGTTCTAAGGGCAGTCATTCGATGCCGATAGTTTCTCTTAGTCGAAGATGATCTTAATGTCTCTCTTTTTTGACGGAGTGAGACTCCTCTACTTGTGATCACTTGGCCTCTGAACCATTTTTACCCCTTGCTTCTTAGTGCCCTGAGTTCATGGAGCAATGCCTAAAGGCTTTCATCGTTGGGTGGTCTTGAATCATCCCTGTCATCCTATAGTCTCAAATGGGGGCTTTCCTTGCGAATCCTTGGTGGTGATGGTAAAAGCTATAGGTCAAGAATTATATTGGTCGTTTGTTGTTTGGGGCAATGTTGACGCCTTGTCTCTTTCAATCCTTTTTATCTTGGTCTGTTTCATCTTTTGTAAACCATCTATGACCTATTGTGCTGGTCACATGCAACCCGGGGAAGCCAAAAAAATTTTCTAAGACCAAAATTTCTCTATTTTACTAATTCATATCTTTATAATCTTTTAAATCATAAAATTATATTATTTTTGGAAATATCAAAGTAAATTTACTATATATTAAATTATAATTTTATAAATTTATGACATCATTCACTGAATTAATTCTATTTTTTTAAAATTATTTCTAATCAGATGTCGTTAAATAGTTGATCATCATATTCAAGAAATATTTTTCAATCAACGAGATATTTTAGCAAAAAAAAAAAAAAGTGTAGTACCAACTCGAAGAAATAGAGAAAAATTAACAATATTAGGCTTCACCCCATCATTTACAAAGTCATGATATTTGTATATTTAATGCAAGGTCTTCCCAAAATAGTTGGGACTTAAATTTGGTCACAGGAAAAAAATAAAGGTGGGCCTATTATGGCAGCTTCATGTTTGCTGTTTCTTTCCCACAAATGATCAGAAAATAAACAAAAATAAAAGCTGAATTACTAAAAGAAACCATTTAACTCTCAGTATTGGAATAGGTCGATGGTTTATTGCTGATTGCAGTGGTTGGATTGACAAATTGATTCTATTAATTGATTTGACCAACTGATTCTATTAACTGTTTATCTAAAAGTATTTGGTAAAACTTAACTGATAGTTGAAAGCTGATATGTGTAAAATGACATATATGAGCATGTCACAAATAAGAGCACGTGACAAAGTGAGTAATTTTTTAGCAAGCATGGTCAGGTATATCATTCCACATATCTTATTCTCAATCAGCTGTGAAAAACGTTGTTCATCCATGTGTTTTTTATTTTAGAGGTTTTAGCTCAACAAGTTTTTGCAAACCTTCATTCACCAAACAATACAATTAGAGGGTTTGACTACCCAATCATTCTATTTGTGCCCAATCAATGAAAAAATATCCGAAACTCTGTTTACCAAATAACCTCTCAGATCTTATATTTTAATTTTTATTTGAGATTTACCTAAATAAAGTGATAAAAAAGCTTGTTTAATATAATAATAGTAAGAATAATACTAATACATACTAAAAGAAGTCCTTTAACCCCAATCCCATTAACCCGAAACCATTAATAGCAGTGAGAGGTGCAAATTGATAATGTGCAAAGTCCACCATTAAAGGGAACATTTAGTGCTCCAATAATAGCTGCTTCTTTGCTGGAATTTCAAAGTCGTTGCCTCACTCCTAATAAGATTCAATGTTTAGTGGTGTAGAAAAATTAGTATTATTATTATTGGGGAAAGAATCAGGGGAGTGAAATTATATTTTGCTCTTTTTATTCAGAAAATGGGTAAAGTAGTCTTTATATGTTGGATTAAAGAATAAATTGATCTTATATTTGTTAAAAATTCTATCTATTTCTACTGTTAAAAACTAGCGTAGCGTGCCATGTAACACCCCTAACTCATATCAGTTGTCGAAACAGGGTTACGGAGTATTACCGAAGTTTACAGATCTAATATAGTTATTTTTTAACATTTACTATTCATATCATAATCAATCATATTGTCCCTTATATGAGCCCTTAAAGCCCAAAATATGCATTAGAAATAAGTCGGGACTAATCATGGAACTCAGAGAATTTTTCGTAAAATTCCAAAACTGTTCCTAGGTGCAGGGGACACACGCCCGTGTCGCCAGGCCGTGTGGTTCACATAGCCAAGAGACACGCCCATGCTTAGGCCATGTGGGCATTTGATGTAAGGCACACACAGCTGAGACACATGCCCGTGTCTCTGCCCGTGTGGTTATAATAAGGCCATTTCTAAGCCTTATTTTTCACTCAAACATGTCATTGACCTACACCATCACATAAATATAATCACCAACCAATTGAAGGCATTAAAACCAAACCAAATTAAGTCTTGTGCATGATATATTATCACATTTATTCAAGTGTCCACTTACCAAATTAATCAAATACTCATTTAATCAAGTTTATACCTAATATATCAATCCAAGCATATACACATACCAAACTTAATATGGTCTCATACATATATACCTTAAAACATACCATCACTAGCCATTCTAGTTACAACCAAATATTTATAAGCCATCATTTGGCCAATTTAACCTATACATGCCATTATTCCAAAATAAAGTTTGCTATTTATACCAAAACAAGCTAAAGGATAGTGTAATGTTGCTCCGACCACGTTCAACCTTCACAAGCTTCCAAATACTATAAAACAGAGGAAATAAACAGAGTAAGCATTTTATGCTTAGTAAGTTCGTATAACGGGAAATTAACTTACCATACTTTTACATTTCAAGTGAGTATACAAAATATATCCAAATCAATTTAATCAAGAACCTAAACACACATTCTCATCAACATGTTAGTCATGCATTTCATGTGAATACCAAGAACAAGGATGAGCTCATCAAATATCAAGTTTCATATCCATCATGTAAATACGGGTAATTATTCATTTTGAATTCATATTTTCTCATGTCAGGATTTTACCCGTTGAATCATTGAAAATATCGGTGGATACACTGGTAGTACACATAAGGCGTGCAAACTGTAATTCGTCAATTCATACTCGGGAATGCTCATTCTAGCACATAAACGGGAAGCACCTCTCAAGCCATATAACGGGAAGCTCATGTGAGTCATGTTACAGGAAACTTATCTGGGTCATATAACGGGAAGCTCATGAGAGCCATAATTAGGAAGCTCATGCGAGCCTACAACGGGTAGCTCTGAAGAGCCATTAATCGAGAAGCTCCGGATAACCATATTTCGAGAAGTTCAAGCGAGCCATATCGGGAAGCTCAAAAAGAGCCAATAAACGGAAAGCTCACGAAGAGCCGTCTATCGAGACGCTTATAAGAGCTAAGGTGTGTCCACAACATATGCAGGAGCACAACCTATTGAGATGCTCCGAAGAGCTATAACGGGAAGCTCGCAAAAATCAGATAACGGGAAGCTTGAAAGGGCTTATAACGGGACGCTCTTTTGAGCTGTGGTATGTCTGCAACATATGCAAGACCATAACCAATTTGGGAACCCAATATTCATCGAAATTTCATTTATTCAAACGGGAATTAACATTTATCAGACATTATCACATTGTCGGATATGTGATCCATTTCATATACATAACAATTATACAATTCACATACATATCATTCAATTCAAGCATGTAATTACACAATTAAGTTACACGAACTTACCTTGACACTTGCTCGTGTATAAAAATCTACTAATCCGCTACTTTTTGTTTTTCTCGATCCAATTCTGTAATAGATCTATCCGGATCTATATGAGTAAATTTTAATATCAATTTAATAAGTTTCATACCCAATTCAATTTAATGCACATCCTAGGAAAAAATATCATTTTGTCCCCATATTTTTAATAAATGATGATTTCGTCCCTAGGTTCGGAAAATGAAATTCATGCAATTTAATTCTTATTCCAAGTCTAACCCATTTTTACATATAACATTTACAGCCCATGTATTTCACAAAAATCAGAATTTTTCCATGAATTTTGCATCCTATTCAATTTAGTCTCTAAATCACAATTTCATCAAAATTCACTTTACAAAAGTTGTTTATCTATCAACAACGTTTCATTTTCTCTCATAAACTTCAAAATTTCAGCATACTCATCCATGGAAAAATTTTAATACTTTTATAACTTTACAAATTAATCCCCGAGATAGTTAAATTAAGCTATTACGATCTCGAAAATATAAAAATTACTAAAAACATGACAAGAATGCTTACCTAATTGAGCCAATTAAGCTTGCTTGAACTCTTTTCTCTTAGTTAGGGTTTCCATGAAAATAATTTGGGAGAGATGATGAAATAACATGATATTTTGTCTTTTAATTAATTATCATCTTTTATTATTTTCACTTTCCAATTTAGTTCCTTTCTTTTGTTAAATTTCCATGGATGAATCATCATAATTATCTACTAACTCCTCTTAATGGTATATTTTCCTTATTAGGACCTCAAATTTTGAATTCCATAGCTATTTAATCCCTCTAGCTACTAGAATTCAACTTTTGCACTTTATACAATTTGGTCATTTCTATTAAATTAAACATGAAATTGGTAAAATTTTCATAATAAAATTTTCATACGTCTTTCTTATCATAATGCAGACCATGCCGTGATATTAAAATAATTTTCCTTTCGGGCCCGGATTTGTGGTCCTGAAACAACTATTCCAATTTCACTGAAAACGGGCTGTTACATGCCACATGTACCTAACACTGACATACATGGACTAATTTTTAACAGTATAAATGAATAATTTTTTTTAAAAAAAGATTGATTTGCTCTTTGATCTAATGTACAATGACTAATTTGCCCATTTTTTGAGTAAATGGGGCAAAATGTAACCTAACTCCTAGTATGGGGACTTTCATGCTACTTTTACCCATTATTATACCATATTATAGCCATATCCATAGGGGTGAAACAAAAAAAAGAATTGAGGGGTCAGAATTAAGTGCAAAAATGTAATTTTACTATTTTAATAGCTTACACCTTTATATTTTTTAAAGGAGCATATCATATTTTTATCAATTTTTGGGGGGGCCAAAGTGTAATTTTATCATATACTAATTTAAAATTTTATAAATTATAAAAAAACTAAAAGTATAAATTTCCATTTGAAAGAGAGAGGCTGAGGCCCCTGCTAGCCTTCTGGCTTCACCCTTGCATATCCCTCAATGATTTCTTGGGTTGATATGTCAACAAACTTGATTTATTATCCCAAGATGAAGCTAAAAATATGGTCTTAAATACATGATTACTTAAAGTTTATTTTGATTTATGTAATTAGCGTCTTTTTTTATTATTCTTTTTTTGGTACGAGACTCTTGATATTCGAAAGTTATAATGGGCATCGATTAAATTCGAGGTCGAAACAAGTCAAATTTTTAATTAGTATATAAGTTATCCTTATATTATTTTCTCCATTTGCGAGAATTAAATCCAAAATATTACTTAAAAAATAACGAAATTATTATCACTTGACCTAGTAGATATTAATATATAATAAATAAAATATGCCAATGGCTAGAAACCCTAATTGTAATATCCCAAAAATTACTATTGTAATACCCCGAAAATTACTACAGTAAGAAAGTAGGTATCACTGATATAGTAAAATAAGGAAATAAAGTGAAAAAAAGGGAAATTTTGAGTTATGGCAACATTGGGGAGTATATTATGATATATTAATTCAAGAAAGAATTAAATCGTAAAAGTGAGAAAAGTTTTGTTGATTAAGAGTAAATATTCAAAATTGGAGGGGGTAAAGTGTAAATATGAAAAGTTGAATGACCAATGGTGCAAATATTTTAAGGGTGGAATAATCTAGAAACTAAGGAAAATGGATGAATTAGGACTAAATTGAAAAGGTAAAGAATTGAGGGACTAAATCACAATTTTACCAAATTAAGTGATGACTCAAGGATGAAATTTTTAAAGATTATAAAGGGCAAAATGATCAATTAGAAGAGAAAGAAATCTAGAAGGTAATGATGATGTTGGAGATATTTTAGATTAAATAAATAAATATTAGTTTATTAATATTTTAATTTGATTTTAAATATTATTTTATTATTATTTTATTTAGTATATATATAAGAAAAGGAAGATAAATATCACCATTCTACCATTTTTTCCCATGCACCAACGTGAGAAGAAGAGAGAAAGAAAGAGAGTTTTGCTTTCTTTACAATTTGGTCATTCCACCAAAAATTCACCATTTTCACTTAGAAATCAAAAGAATTTCCATATCCATCAAGAGAGAAAGATAACAAGGAGACTATGGGGAGCTAGAATATCAAGTTAGATTGAAAAAAGAGAAGCTGGAGGAGAGAGAAAATCATAGAAATGTTAAGAACATCAAGATTTCAATATATTTTTAAGTTTGATATTATTGAAAAAGCGTAGAAATGATGTTATATTAGAGTTTTCTTATATTCTTAATGTATTAGTGAAGGGAAATAAGTGAAAGTGATGAGAAATATTATAGAGAAAGGGAATAAGGGAGTTATAAACTTAGTAATCAACATCTTGCACTAAAACAGTTTTGGACAGCAACAGTAGGTTAACTTTGAAAAATCACCATAAATTATGGAGATAGAATTAGAGGATGAAAAATATATGAAATTAAATCTTATTGAGTATAGTTTCTTATATAAGAAACGGTGTAAGTAATGGAATTGTAAATCATGAGATATAATAAATTTTGTGAGACAATTTCAGAATGAATTCGGGTTCCCCTATTCTGATTTTGGAAAATCATCAAAAATTTGAGAAAAATAATTAGATGCTTAAATTTATATTTTTAAATCCTTAATGAGTCTATTTTCAATAGAAACAAATGGTAACATCATCCGAATCCCGTGCTAGGAGATAATTAATTTTTAGTGAAGAAGGGTCGAAACTGTCAAACAACAGAATAGGGATGACTTTAAATAATAAACTGCAGTTATTGGCTAAACCATAAATTCTGAAACTTTTATGGTAAGAAGATATGTGAGTCTAGTTTCATATAAATTTAGCGGATCTTAATTCGGAGTTCTGTATCTCAAGATGTAAATAATTTAGTGACAAGTGGACAGCTTTGAATGAACATATAAATAAATAGTGAAATTATAGATAATGTTATATATAAGCATGTTATATACATTAAGGATGTGGAATGGAGAGGAGGAGGAGGAAAAGATATAATTATTCAACTAGCATGAGTTTTCATTAAAAATGGCTAATTTTCATGTTTTAGGTTCAGGGACTAAATTGAATAAAAGTAAAATTTTAAGGGTAAATTTGTAAAAATATCAAAAAGTGACCAAATTGCATGAAATGAATTGTTTTATTATTTAAATTAATAAATTGAATGAAATATTAATTTAGATCAAAATTGGGTAGAAATTCGAGGAAAATAAAAAATTACCAAAATGTCCCTAAATTTTGGTATTTCTGTAATTTAGCCTAGTAAGTTCGTATGAACTATATTCTGTATAATTTTAATTAAAGTGAGTGTTATTTGGCGATGAATATTATATAAATATGTGTTTTATTATTGGAATTGAATTATTATTGGTAATATGTATAATTATTAGATGCATTGAAATGATTATTGGAAGCTCGATTGGATTGGAAGTTTGTCGGAGATATATCACACTATCCATTGGTTTTATCCGTGATTTTGGATGATTTGATTTTGGTTATAATAGCATGAATAAGTTAAATTGGCCAACGTTAGCTCATTAATGTTTTGATTTTGATTGGTTATAAATATGAATGTTTGATGAAATGAAATGTCTGTAAATTTATTTGTAAACTCCGGTAATACTCTATAACCCTATTCTGACGATGGATATGGGTTAGGGGTGTTACACTAATAACCGAAACTCATCTTTTTGTTTTGATTTTCAAATCCGACAAATTTATTAGGTTCACATGCCACAACCAAATATGTTTCTAAGCATTCAACTACATAAATGTTGTGCTCACTTTTAAATAGTTACCTCTCATTTGTCTTTGAAAGTCTCAGATTTATATATGTTTATAGGTCAAGTTATTCGTTCAGACTCGAAGGTCTGGTAAAAATATTAGGTTCGAAAAATAGGCTTAGGCAACAAAATTAGGCCAGTTTAAAATATGGGTCGGGCTCTGGCTTGAACATTCAAGACCCGACCCTTGGCTTGACCCAATCTGCTTTAAGTTTATAATATTTTATATTATGTTATTTTTATATATTATATAATTTAGAACACATTAAAAAATAAAGTTATACTAAATATATAGTGCTACTCTAATGTAAATATTAAAATAATGTTAAGATGATCATATAAAAGTTTCAATAAATAAAAAAGTATAAAATTATTAAATATTAAAATGAAATAATATAAATATTTTTTAAAAAAAATTAAAAAAATATGAGCGAGCCAAAAATGAGCTTGTGTTAATCTTTTGTAAATATAGGTGGGTTTTGGCAAAATTTTAAACCTAGATTTCAGGTCAGGTCAAATTTAGACAAACATAAAGTATATTAATATTATGTTTAGGCCCGACCCGAACTCGACTCAACCTAACCCATGAGCTCCTCTAGTTGGGTCAGGTCGAACATAGATTTAATTTTAAAAAAATTTCAAATTCGAGCTAAACTCATTTAAGTTTTATTCGGTTATAAAATTATGAGGTTGAATAAGTGGGCGGAGAGGGAGATGTAGGTTATGGGCTAAAAATTGGAAACTTAATGAAAAATGTACACTTAATACGCCACGCGTAATTTTCTAGTTATTTTGTTAGTTACGTCTGTTTAATCTAATACACAGAGATTAATTTACTCATTTTTTTAGTAAATAAAGCAAAATATAATCTAACTTTTAGCACAATATTTTGTATGATAGCAAAATTACACAAATTATGCCGAAGATAGTGCCTTTCCTTGAGAGCTATTGATTGCCCAATATTCACCTCCTGCCATGAACCATTTAAGGTTCTTCCCAAAGGCTGCAACATGCTCCACTGTATTTGCCTTGAGAACTGATTAATGTTGCAACAAGTTGATTGATTCCATGATTGATCTTCGATTTAATCGATTTAATTTTGTTAATCAATAAATAGAATATATGATCTTGACTTAGTTCCACAAAACTGACATTCAACTAGTTTATGCCATGCATGAGTAGTAATAGTGGCATGCAACAACTTTGGTCTCTTCATAAATGGTAAATATATCATTTGATCCCTTCAAATATTATAAATTATAAAATTATTATTTAACTTGTTTATAAATTTATATAAATTTTGATACGAGAGCAATGCATATATAGATGTTACGATATTATTATACTTACAACATCTTGATGTTCTTTTTTATTTTGTAACATATTTTAATTATGGGTAAATTATCAAAATAATTATTTTTGCTTGCCTCAAGTTACATTTTAGTCACTTATGTTAGAAATCTTACGTTTTAGTCATGTTTTCGTGTTATAACGTTTTAGTCACGTTTTCGTGTTGTAACATTTTAGCCACGGTTTAATGGTAAGCTAACGTGGCACGTTAAATCATCATTTCAAATGAAAATTTTAGGTTAAATTCTACAATTGGTCCCTATATTTTTTTTTTCATTTTGGGCAATTTAATTTTTTTCCTTTTATATTCTTTTAACTTTTTTTTCTCTTTATTTTTCATTCTTTTCTGCTTCTCCCTCTGTTTTCCTCTCTTCTTCATTTCTTTTAACGTAGTTTTTATATGTTTCCCAATTGTTAAAACTAGTCCACAAGTTCACATCATTTGAAAAAAAATAAATTGTTTAAAAAAATAAAAGTACAGGGACTAGTTTTAACAAATGGAAAACATAAAAAAAAATATATGTTAAAAGAAATGGAGAAGGAGGAGAATAGAGGAAGAAGCAGAAGAGAATGAAAAATTTAAAAAAATGAAAGTTAAAAGAACATAAAAGAAAAAAATTAAATTACTCAAAACGAAAAAAATATGGGATTGATTGTACAAATTAACTTAAATATCTCGTTTGAAATGATGATTTAACGTGACACGTCAGCCTATTTTTACACAGTTATGTCATTAACGACGCAGTGACTAAAATATTACAACGAGATAATATAAATGACTAAAATATAGTCTGAGATAAACAAAAATAACTATTTTTTATATTTTATTTGAATCGGACCGAACCTTTTAAAACTAGTAAGTCGGGCCTCAATATATGCAACAATTAGGGCCCAAAGTAGAAGATTCGCCTTGGACTCATGCACCAAGCAAAGTACTTGGCAGTTGGCAATGGCATGGAACCAATTGTGCCCATGGTGGACCTTGCTTGCTGTCGGCATTTGCGATGGGTCCGTCCCTTTATTTACTCTCTGTCCGGTCACCGGAATCGGATCAGTTAAATCAGAAATTAATTAGTATATTAATTTTTAAAAAAAATTATTAAATCAGTTTTTTTAGCGATGGGTTCAGAACTAGTAAAACGGAAATTTAGATAAAAGATCAGAAAAGCGGTTTTACGATTTTTTATGAAATTGTAATTAATTAGTCTACTATTTCATACACTGTAACATACTTCAACCCTAAGAAAAAATTTTATGTCATGATTTCAAACCACTTTTCCTTTATTTTTCGTTGGAAAAGATGGATAAGAAAATGACGTATTAAAGTCCCAGTTTAGTTTATATTTCTGTAAACTAAAAACTATGTTAATTTAATCACCGTAAGTTTTAATTAATGCATAATGCAAGAGAAATACAACATAGGATTATAGATTACATTCCGAAATCAATGTTGTTGCTTGATGTTGTATATAATATCTAAAAGCATGGAAGTCACAAGCGGTGCGGGATAAGGGTGCTGTAAGTTCTCACAGATGGTGAAGAAGAACTCGTTGTTGATTCTGGGCTTGAATGCTTGTATTTATTATACCCACCTTTCATGCAAGGAACCCATTTAAACGAATCTTTCCTATCGCAATACAAATTTCTCGAGAAAAATGCAGTGCATTCGGCTTCTGATCTTTGAAACGGCAAGTCCAAAATGCAGTTGTTTTTCACATCAAGTTTCTTCTTCATTATCAAGTCTCTACAAGCTGGGCCAACCTGAGTGAAATAGTTGTATGACAATGACAAATTTTGTAGATTTTTGAGTTGACAAACGATTTCCGGTACTTCGCCGTAGAATTCATTGCAGGCCAAGTTGAGAAGCTCAATCTTTTTTAAACACCCAAACGAGTATGGTATGGGACCAGTTAACTTATTCGACCCGACGTCGAACACGGTGGCTTGACTCAAGTTGCCGATCTCATATGGTAAACACCCAGTAAGTTTGTTGTTAAGAAAAAGCACTTCGAGCAAGTTGGGTGCTTTGCCGATGCTTGTCGGAATCGGACCGGTGAACTTGTTGTTTGCAAAAGTGAGGTATAAAACCGGTGTGTCACCGAGATTCTCGGGGAGTCTTTGTTCGAAATTATTGTTGTTGATGAAGAGAACATCAAGGTCTAAGTTGAAAACTTGTTGTGGAACCAGACCTTTAATGGAGTTGAACCGTAAGTCCAAAAAGGTTAAGTTGGTGGCTTTAAGGACGTTCATCGGGAAATCACCGGACAACTGATTGTTGCTTAAATCGAGCTCGTATAAGTATTTGATTTTGGAGACCTCGTATGGGATGGTGCCGGTGAAGTTGTTTGAATTGGCATGGAAAATAGCTAAGTCGTCTAACTTGTCGATGAAGCCATCGAGGGGAAGATAACCGTTCGGCCCCGCAAATTTAGCGCCGTTGAAATCGACGGAAGCAACGGCTGTTTCGTTCACGTCGGGACGGATATCGCACGTGAAGCCTTTGTATTTGCAAATCTCGGTGCCTCGCCATGTCTCTGTGTATTTTTTGCTGTTGTCGTCGACTAGGATTTTGCTCTTGAATGTTTGGATCACGTCGTGGGTTTTTGCTAGCCGCTGGTTTCTGAAGCAGCCGCTTTTTGTCTTGAACTTACAAGGAGGCGGCGGAGGAGGTGGAGGTGGTGGCGGCGGAGGAGGTGGAGGTGGGGGAAATGTACATTTTGGTACAGGAGGCGGAGGCGGAGGCGGAGGTGGAGGTGGAGGTGGGGGAAGTGTACATTTTGGTACAGGAGGGGGAGGAGGTGGAGGCGGGGGTGGAAGTGGACATTCAGGTTTAGGAGGTGGGGGAGGACAGTTGTCATTGTAAGTTTCAGGGGAAAGAACTTTCCCACCGCCGCCGTTGGCTATTTCCAACGTTTCCCTGTTTCCCCTGATCACTGGATCATGATCACTAGCCACATGGTGAACAGAAAATGGATGAAAAATGATTGAAAACAACAAAAACGAAGATGATAAAAAAAGGGTACGCATTTTTTTCTTTTCTTTTTCTTGTGTTCACGAGATCCTCGAGAGGGTGTTTAATACAGCAGGGGGCAGATAGATAGATAAGAAAAAAAGGAGACCATAACTAAGAAAAGTCAAGCTTGAAGAACATGTTATTACTGAAGAAAAAAAAAAACAGAGCACAAGGGAGAATTAAGTGAGCACTAAATTGGGCTGACATTCCAGTTGCAAAATTAGGTAAGGTAACTTGACTGCTGTAGTAACCATCAAACATCCAATCAAAGTTAGCCCATCCCAGCTTGCACATGTGTCGGACCGGACCGATCGATTAAATTAAGAATCATCAATTTAGTATTTAAAAAATTGAGATGAATTGGTGTAAAATCGATTGATTGGTGTTTGTGTTTAGTAGTTTAATTGATTTAATCATTGATCTGATTCTTATAATGTTATCCTATTTTCATCTTTAATATGTTTAATACAAAAATATTAAAATATATTACGAGTCTTTATACTTTTTGTATATCTTAAATCTAAAAAGTAAAATAACTAAATTTTTAGAAATAAAGGCAAGAGAATGTGTGAAAAAACCTTAAAAACTTCTCTCCCTTTTTTCTTCAAGTTGTTTGCTTCTTATTTTTTGCTTTGCCTAGCAATGGTGTCAGTCTTTAGGTTGGCTATCGCCCGCCTTTTTCTCTCTCCCACTAACCCTTTCTTTATTTCTTCTTCTCATTCACTCCATATGTCTTCTCTATTTTCAGTTTGCACATCTATTTTATGGGTATCTTTGTTGTATTCACAGGTTGTAATGGATAGATGACAGCGTCTGTCGTTCGCTAAAACTCCACCGGCCACCAATAATTTTTATTGGAAAGTGGGTGACTCTTCGTCAGCTTCTTAATGTGTTTCTGTTTTGAGAGTATTTCAAAATAATAAATTATTTCACGAGTCGATTTGGGACAATGTTGTCTAAGTTTTATATTTTTTTTGTTAGTTTTTCCATTGTTTAATAATTTTCCAGTTTTAGAAGTTTTTATTTGTTCTTATAACATGTTTTTTTAGTTTTACAAGTGATTTTAGAGATAGTTTTGTCGTCGTCCTCTCTAGTTTGATGAATACCCGATTCTTTTGTCGATTTTTGCTCGCCGCTTTGAAACATTCGGAGTTAATTTTCTTATTATATTAAATGCTTATAATCAATCCAGATATATCGTGTTTGAGTTATGACAATGTTAGAATGTTAAATAAGTCCAGATACTATTTAAATAACAACTTTACACATGACAATAATAATTATTTTGCTAAATAAATGTACCTAAATTTAACTAACTGGTAATGTGAAGATAGGAAGCTTCCTTTTTAGGATTAAGTCAATTAATTTGATAATCATTATAATCATAATCACAAACTATTTACCGGAGGCTTCCTTTTTTCTCACACAAATAACAAGCCTTCCGTTGTCAAACGCGTATTGCTTTAATTATTAGTTGTTTAATTAGTTATTTTTAATGATTAATTTCTAAAAAAGGAAAAAAAAAATTATGGGTAAACTTCGTCGTTAAACACTAATCTATGAGTAAAATTTTATTTTGATCGTTTAACTAAAAATATTGTAATTAGTCACTGAGCCATTCAAAATTATTTATTTAAATCACTGAGTTGTTAAAATCGATACTATATGATTTTCTTTGTTCGTACTGTCTACATCAATCGTAAGCTCTTTTTTATCTTATCTTTTATAGTTCAGTTTTTTTTTCTTCATAAAACTGCTTTGGATCAACCCTGTTCTTGATATTTTTGAGACTCTAGGCGAAACAATAAATTGGGACCTATTTTAAAAAAAATTATAAAATGTAATACAATAAAATAGAAACATATACTAGTAATAAAATAACAAATTTGGGGTCTTTTTTTTCTTTTCTTTTTCCTACTTGCGTTGATCAGAAAACTTAAAAGACAAGTTTTTTTTTCTTTTCTTTTTCCATGTTAAAAGTTGAAAATTTTATTTTTTGGCCCCTTCTAACTTTGAGCCTTAGGCGGTTGCACTCACAAACTATCTCAAGGCTGGGCTTGCTTTGGATATCATGAATCTATGAACCAAAATTTAAATAATTTTTTTCTGCGATCTCTGATGCTAATCATTATATTAATTTGAATCTAAAATATGTTCTTCTATTTGTCGATGGTACTAATCTACCGTATTAATCATGAAATCGTCATTTAAAACTCATTAACGAAACATTTAAAAAAAAACATCTCGAATCAAAAGGATGTAGTATACAGTTTTAAAAACAATAAAAATTAGTATTATCAACTTTCAAGTTTCAAGTTTCAAAAGCAAAAACGTCTTTAACACAAAAGAAAAGTTGATATACTTAAGCAACCTTTATCCCATTCAATCAATATTCTTGTAATTATATAACCCAACTTTAAAAATAGCCATCAAATCAACCTATTAATCTACTAAGACTTCAATCATTTTAAGATTTCATGTTTGAACGTAATAGGATTTTAAGGTTAAGATTAAGGGATTTAATTACAAATTTTAAAATTTTAAAAAGATTTAAAAAGAAAATGAAAATTTGGGGTTTAAATAAAATTTTTAAATTTTTTACGAGATTAATAAAATTTTTGAAAAAAAATTTAATTAAAATTAAAATGATGCATAATTAGAATTCGAAAAAAAGGAATTAAAGTGTTCAACAAATTTCAAGAGAAAAATAAATTTTTGTGAAATTTTTTTGGGTCCCTCCACTAAGATCTATGTAAATATGTGGATTCTCTTTTAAATTTATTTTTATTATAATTAATTGGTTTTAGGTACAAAAATAAATTAAAAAAATATAGGTACGAAATTTAGAAGGAAAAATTACATTTAACTTTTTTTTTTTGAAAAACCAATCTATACATAATTGTTAAGCTCGGATTAAATCGAAATATAAGTTTTAAAATTTATCAAATTCTTGATATGCAAAATAATTAATCCAAACTCATTTAAGTTTGTTTATAATAATTTTAAATTTAAATATATTTTATTCATTATTTAAAATTTAATCATTTGATAACATTTTGTATTTTATCACATTTTTAAGCATAAATAATTTAATATATATTGTTTTTATATTTATACTATTCTTTAAAGTTCTAAGAATGTTTCCATTAAAAATTGTTTGTTCTTGTATATGTTTACTGGTTTTTCAAATTAATCCTGCGGATACATATAATTTAGAAGAATACATGAGTGATTCATATACAACATCCCTTTCTTTTATCAACGGTTCCACCAATTGATATGTTTCCACAAATAATTGAAATTCAATTTCTTGCCCTGTATCTTCAATTTTTGACAACTTATAAAGTTCTTCTATTAAGCCCCGATCCATGAACACACAAAATCATTCAAATTGTATCTGATTCAACCCAGGTATTGTAGACATTTCCCCATTTTCATCCCCGAGCTTTTTGAATTTCCCATTTCTCAAAAAAATCCCATTCATTTTTCATTCTTCATCGAATCCTACGAATCAATTTAATAATGATAGAATTGAATTTTTATTCTGTTTACTGAATCACATGAAATTTTATCTAGTGTACCCTCAACCGAGTCCCAATTTAGTTGTGAATTTTCTAAAAACCTTTTACTTTTACAAGGGTTAAATATTATTTCATAGTTATTTTTGTCTTTTTATGTAAAATTTAAAAAATAAATGCCTATAAAATAGTAGTAAAATTAACAATAAAATAAATATTATGCAATATTCAAACATTAATAACATAATAGTAAAATGGTAGTAAAACGGTGACAAAAAGTGGGAAAACAACAACAAAACATGAAAAAATAGCAACAAAAATAGCAAAGTTTTTTATTGAAAATTTGGGCTGGGCATGAGCAAAAAAATTACTTGAGGTCCAACCCATTTTCTAAACGGGCTTTTATAAAATAATAATAAAATTAACAATAAAACAATAGTTATATAATATCTAAACAATAACAATAAAATAGTAGTAACATAATAGTGAAATTGTAGCAAAATAGTGAGAAAACAACAATAAAATAACATATTTTTTTGCCTTTTAGCTAATTCAGTTTGGGCTTTATTTTTTTGCTCAAATCTTCCCACTTTTCGGACGGGCATTCGGGCCGTATTGGGCAGCCTAACCCATGATCAAGTCTAAGTAGGAGTCGACCCCTTAAAATGGAAAAATTTCTATTTAGGTCCATTTTATAATTTATACAATTTTAAATTAGTATTAATAAAATTACATTTTAACTATTAAATAATTATAAAATTTTGATTTAATATTTTAAAAATTATAAAAATAAACTATTAATATAGTAAAATTAAAAATATATAACACGCATTCACAAAATCAATGCCTATATTTCACATGTCATAAAAATTTATTGTTGATGTGTAAATATATTGGATGTGCCAAATGTCAAGCTCATATGTTGTCTATTTTTACCAAAAACTCTGATTTATATATATATAAAACTAAGGCAGTGGAAGAAATAATGGGGAAAAAGAGAGTTTCTCTTAAGTGAGAAGGAAAGAAACTATATGTAAATATAATTTATAAATATAATATATGTAGGGGAAATTTTGTAAATGTTTCGGGGCAAGGTGGGTCTATCCAAACCCGAACTTTAAACCCGTTTTTGTCTCGAATCCAATTTTAAAAAATAATCTATTTAATCGATTGAATCAGATCAAAATTTTTACCGGTTTCAAGTTTTTTTTTTGCCATCGTTATATCCAAATAAAGAAAAATATTTATTTTATCTCAATCTAACCATAAAGTTAACGAAAAGATTAAATTACCTTTTGGAGTTCGAATTTAGTAACTTTTCTCATATTGGGGTGATTGATATTTTCTTCAAAATTGGATAAAAAAAAGGTTCAAGTTCTAACGTGAAAAATAATTACTTAGTTCAAACATTAATATGAAAATAATTATCAAATTTAAGCTTTAATATGAGAATAATTAACAAATTTAAACTCTAAATAATGATTTAATCCTAATGAAAATTTTATCCCAAGAAATGGTTCCTAAATTCATCAAGGCTCTTAGATTTTGCTTTAACAACCCCTTGAAACAAATACTTACAGTGCCTTTACCTCTCTGCAACAAGGACAAAGAGGAAATGGAGCCTCCATTGATGCAAATGAATGCTTAAGATGGCTTGACTCAAAGGAATAATTAACCCGACTCAGTTGATCTTTATGACTCATCTAGGGTCGAACTCAAAGCTGTAAGGTATCACTTACGGAGTGCCAATGATTACATATGGCTGCTCAGCGCAATGAGTAGTTCTATAATGAAAAGCGTTGCAGTGGGTGTTGAAGAATGGTCTGATTGGATGGAAGATCAAAGAGGATATAGCCTTGGCGGTGATGAAGCTAATGAAAGAAGGTGGTGTGTTGAAGGAGATGGCAAATAGAGCTGTTTAAGAAGGCATGGATCATCATCATAGTCGGGTTTTGAAGGATTTGTTAGATGGATTGGGATTGAACAGCTTGCAACGATCTGATAAATGGATTGAAGATGAGAACACATAAAATCTTTAATCCCATCCGTTGCGAAGTTAATGAGCGATATGGGTTCACAGTGCCAACCAATGAGATATAGGTGTACGTAAATTATTCGAATTTAATTTGATAATTATTAAACTGAACTCGAGCTCGAGCAGTTCTAAACGTAAATTATTCGAATTTAATTTGATAATTATTAAACTGAACTCGAGCTCGAGCAGTTCTAAATATCCATTAACATAGTGTGCATAAATAATTTAGATTTGTTTTAAGAAAAACGACTAGATTGATTGAATGACTTGATTGAAATTATATTAATACTTTGAGGATTAAATTAAAATAATCTAAGGATGACCAAATATATATAGTGTGGTTTCTCCATGAACGCCTCTCCTTGTAAGTAGGGTCTCTCTCCATTGCCCTCCTATAATGAAACCGTGACAGATACAAACACCACACAGGTTTCAGTTCCTCTTTCAACGTGGTTTCTTTCTCTTTTGTTATTGATTTTTTATTGTTCCCTTTTTTCTCCTATAAATACCCATATCATCTTCATCATCGTCTTCATCCCCCTTCAAACACAATCTCCCAAATCCCAAATCATGTCTCTCCTCAAGAACCCAACCCATGTTATCATATTCACCATGCTTTTGGTGACCCTGTCATCGGCTCTGGACATGTCTATTATCGATTACGACCTTAACCATGTAAGCCAACAACCACAGAGGCAAACAACCAATACCCAAGTAAGAAGGTTGTACGAAACATGGTTGGTGAAACATGGCAAAGCTTATAATGACTTGGGAGAGAAAGAAAAACGGTTCGATATCTTTAAGGATAATCTCAAGTTCATCGTGGAACATAACTCGGTTAATCGTACGTATAAGGTGGGTCTTAACAGGTTTGCGGATATGACCAATGAGGAATATAAAGCTATGTATTTGGGTACTAGGGTTGACCCGAAAACCCGGTTACGTAGACTCGCGGGGAAAGAGAAGAGTAATAGGTATGCATATAAGGTTGGTGATGAATTGCCAGAGTCAGTTGATTGGAGACAAAAAGGTGCTGTCATGGATGTAAAAGATCAAGGCCAATGCGGTAAAGACATGGTTTTTGATGTTTTTCTTTTTACATGTGTTTGTTTGTGGATTGTTTGTATGACTTTGATTATGAATGTAGGGAGTTGCTGGGCATTTTCAACTGTGGCTGCTGTGGAAGGGATAAACAAGATCGTGACCGGTGATCTTATCTCTTTGTCGGAGCAGGAACTGGTGGACTGTGATAATATGTATAACCAGGGTTGTAATGGTGGTTTAATGGACCATGCTTTTGAGTTTATTATTAACAATGGTGGTATTGATACTGAAGAAGATTACCCTTACCGGGCTACTGATAATACATGTGATATAAACAGGGTTAGTGGGATGATTTGGATCATTTTAATGAGAAACTTTTATGATGGTGTTTAACTCTTTTTTTTCTTGTTAGAAAAATGCTCGTGTTGTTACCATTGATGGATATGAAGATGTCCCTGAAAACGATGAGAATTCTTTGAAGAAGGCTATTGCACATCAGCCTGTTAGTGTTGCCATTGAAGCTGGTGGCAGGGCCTTCCAGCTCTACCAATCGGTAAATTGTTGAATCCTCTTTGTTTTATGGCTTTTTATTTGGAACAATGATAGTTATGCAGCTGTTTTTTGGTAACATTTGATAATCCCGGATCGGGAACGATGTTAGGATTTGATCCTTAGCTTTGATGTATGACATTGTGTTCGCTGTTCAGGGTGTGTTTACCGGTCAATGTGGAACAAGCCTAGACCACGGTGTTGCCGCTGTTGGATACGGCACAGAAGGTGGTGTAGATTACTTTCTTGTGAGGAATTCATGGGGTCCTAACTGGGGAGAGAATGGATACATCAAGATGGAACGTAACGTCGCAGGTACATCTACCGGCAAGTGCGGTATTGCAATGATGGCCTCGTACCCCATCAAGAAAGGACCAAATCCACCTAAACCGGCTCCATCTCCCCCTTCTCCCGTAAAACCCCCAACCGTGTGCAACGAGTACTACTCATGTCCTCAAGGAAGCACTTGCTGTTGCTTATATGAGTATGGCAAATACTGCCTTGGCTGGGGATGTTGCCCAATGGAATCTGCAACCTGCTGTGATGATCACTACAGTTGTTGCCCTCATGAGTATCCCGTATGTGACCTCACAGCCGGAACTTGCCGCCTGGTAAATTAACAATCTGCATCGGAATTTCATTACCATGTCCAATGCTTACATGTATAATTCCTAAATTGTGTGGTATGATGCAGAGCAAGGACAGTCCATTGGGAGTAAAGCTATTGAAACGAGGTCCGGCTAGTTTGATTACCAAGCAACGAACCAGGACGACGGTTAGCAGCAGTGCTTGAGAAGCAATGGATTTCCTCCTTGGTCATGGAGGAGAAAGCTAAAACCAAGTCTGCAATGGATGAAAAATACTTCTACTGGTTTTTAATGACATAAAAAACATTAATTAAGGGAGATCACAAAATATTTACTCATTTATATTTAGTAGTCTTGTTTAAACTAAAGCATACACAATGCCTTTAGATTATTGTCTTTTTATGCATATTGCAGATTATTTTTAATGATTTCCTTTCACCATTTCTGTACTTCTTTCTCCAGCCATTGTCATTGAATCTCTTTTAACTCTAAAAGGTTAAACAATAATAATAATAGTAAATTGCTCTAAACATCCCCAAACTATAACCCTCATTCTAAACTAGTTCTTAGACTTTAAAATATTTTAATTACATCTACAAACTATCGATATTATATCAATCAGGTCCTTTCATTATCAAAACTATCTTATGTAACTAATTTTCTATATTAGCTGCAAACTATTTTAATTACACCTACAAACTGTTTTAATTCTTTTATTTTCTCTATTTTTTTTTCTTTCGTCTCCCTTTATAATATTTAGTAATATCGATAATACTCGATTTTTTTCTTCTTGAGGTCAAGACGCTAGCGATTAATTCTATTTTTGAACTTCACCACTTGTTTGCTCGACTTGGTGGGATTAAAAAAGTTATTTCATCAATCAAAATCAGTATTTTTAAAACTAGATCGACCAATTGGACTGAAAATTAGACGGGGTTACTTGTCCAGAGACAATGGTTGAATCGATTGACCTGTGAATCAATACTGACCGATTGAACTAGTTTTCTCAATTATTTAAATATTTTTATTTTCATGATTTTTTAATGATCTATTTTCCTAGGGATCTTCACCCATTTATATTGCTAGAAACATTCATAGGCCGAACTAAACTCAGTCAAAGTAATACTTGATTTTAATAAATTTTCAAGTCCAGATTCGCATGTGACCCGACTCAACTCACAAAATGTTTACTTTTCAAAAAGATAAAAGTTTATATCTTTTTATAATTAAATTTAAGGTAAATTACACCCAATGTTATTGAATTATTAGCATGTTTATATCTTTATTCGCACCACCTACACCAATTGAAAGCTCTCAATCCCCTTCTCTTCTATAATTCAGTTCTTTTTTCATGAAACAACTATAAACGTCTCCAACCTACAAACCAAAATCTAAACAGTTTTCTTCTCCAATCTTTGACACTAACCATTTGATTGACTTGGATCTAAGGTATATCTTTTACTTGTCAATAAGTATTGATCCACCAAACCGATTGTCGAATATTCGCTTGAACCTCACTAACCAGACTTAAAAAAAAAAAAGAAACTTAACAACCCAATGACTTCAATAAAAACTTTCGAATAATTCAGTGACTTAAAATGAAAGCTTTCAAATAATTTAGTGATCATGTTGTAACTTTTTGAAGTTGAGTGACCAAAACGTAAAATTACTAATAATTTAGTGCCTTAGATGTAAATTACCCATTGGTATCATCGTCAAGTTATTATCCCTCTATTGGATCAGTCGAACAATATAAATGGATAATAGAATTCTGGAGTGTGAAAGCGTACACAACAATTTAAAAACAAGAATTTTCCTACCGTTCGATTAAGGTCTTCAATACAATTCTACTAAATCAGCGGCTCACATTCGTTGACCACGGATAGCACGTTTACTGAAGCAAAAAAACCAACACCTCCAAATAAAGGAAACGCCATTGTTTCACAGTCTTTTCTCCTTTCCATTATTAGATCTCGAAACCCTAAATTTTTTTAGTTTCCGTTTCTGCAAGGTACGATCATTGGCTTAGATTTAAAAGTTTTTTTTTAAAATTTTAATGCGATCGTTGGTTTCATTTTAATTTCAGTGTTAGGTTGTCAACTGTTCAGAGTTTTCGATGGTTGATTTATGCTTTTTTGTTGGAATTATATAAATTTTTTTAGGCATTAGGTCAAATAAGTATAGAATTTAGCAATTCATGATTGTTCTTTACTTAGGACGGGAAGAAGAAGAAGTGTTATGTTTTTAATAGCATTTACTAATTTTTTTTTTAGCTGAACTTTTACATTATGCTTGCAGTTGTAGTTTTTGAGGACTATACATTGGTGTTTCATATGCTGGGATTTTGAAGTTTGAATACTTGAACTTTTAATCATCTTTTCAAGACCTCTGGATCGGCGGAATGGCTAACGTCTCTGCTGACTCGCCGACTCCTTTTGCAACGGATGCAGGACCGAATAATTCTTCTACGGAAGATGCACCGTCGAAGCTGTCATCGTGGACTAGAAATTTAAAAATTCCTCAGCCTTTTGCTGCCTCTCAAGAGGAGTCAACACCTACAGGGAATGCTGGGAAATCAACTTTTTCTCGGTTTACTAGCGGGCTAGGATTGCGGTCGCCTTCAAAATCTACTACTGCAGATGGTAACGCTGATGGAGCTTCAACGACAACCCAACCTGGTTTTCTTGGAACAATTACAAAAGGCATAGTTGACTCATCTAAAAATGCTGTGAAAGCTGTACAGGTCAAGGCTCGGCATGTTGTTTCACAAAACAAACGGAGATACCAGGTGGGGCTTATACATTTTTCTTTAGTATTGAGATGTGCCTCCAAAGTGATATATCCAAAATTTTTGTTTTTTATACTATGACTATCTCAGTATTTGTAAACTTACCTGTGCACCTTCACTTCAGGAGGGAGGATTTGACTTAGATTTGTCATACATCACTGAGAATATAATTGCTATGGGGTTCCCTGCTGGTGACATGAGCTCTGGGTTTTTTGGATATGTTGAGGTAGCTAAACTAATCAATAGTTGAATTTGGCTATCCTCTTATATTTAGCCTAAGAATTCTATAATTGTGATACAGGGGTTCTATCGAAATCACATGGAAGAAGTGATTCAGTTTTTTGAAACACATCACAAGGTAATGACATGTCTATTGATTATTTGATTTATAAATCTGCCACACGCCGCATCTTTTTTCTTTTCTGGTTTTCTCCTATATAGTGTGTGTGTGTGTGTACTTGTAGTTCTTTACATAATAAGTTGAGGAAAAAAAATCATGGTCTAGTTTGTTTTATGTTGGTCTATTTGTGATATACATCTTAGCCAATAATAAGGCTAGCATGTTCGCAAAGCAACTTATTGAAATACTGGTTTACTGAGTTTGATTGATATTGGTGGAGGGAGACTATTCCTGCCCCTTCTTTTAATATGTTCTCTATTCTTTGAACATGATAACTGGCTTAGCCTTTAGTCTTCTCTGCGCTATACCTGCTTTGGCAATGATCTGTATTTACTTTTGTATATAGCAACTTTATTAGTCAATATCAAGTTTCTGACCCATACTTTTTTCCCATTACATCCACCTTTTCTACAATATGAACCTTGTTGTCTGAGATTGCCGGAGCAGTTAAAGTCATATATGCGCGCACGCGTGTGCGTACATTGTTTCTTCCTTGCCTTATTGCTATGCATTGTACAGTTTGGTCCTAAAATCTATAGACTTTTATGCAGGACAAGTACAAAGTATATAATCTTTGCTCTGAGAGATTGTACGATGCTTCATTATTTGAAGGAAAGGTATGCTGTGATTTATTATGGTAACACACTATATGTTTACTTCTAATATTTCAGATGGGCTTATTCCTTGAATTGTTGTTTGCTATGGCTATGTGGCTATCATGTAGCTTTGATAAAAGATCATCTCAGAGGTTTCTTAACCTAATAACCTTACTATCTAGACTTTCCGTTTGTCTGGATCTGTGGAACAAATCAGAAAAAAAAATCAGCCACTAATTTCTTGTTAAACTTTTTGCCAATGGAATCCACTAGGAGAGGTCGGGGAAGAGTCATTCACTCAATGATAAAAATTAGTTGCTGGCAGAGGATAATTTGTAGGAAGAGCCTAATTTGTAGGAAGAGCCGGTTCCTCCTCAACTTTGACAGTGCTTCACTATCCTCTGTTTCCCAGCTCATGAATGCATAACAGCAAATATGCACTGTTAAAACTTACTGTAAAAGGGACCAATGAGAAATAAAATTGAGAAATCTTACAATTGATATCGAACTTTTTCTTCAGGTGGCTAGTTTCCCATTCGATGACCATAATTGCCCCCCGATTCAATTGATACTATCTTCTTGTCAAAGTGCTTACTCATGGCTGAAGGAAGATATTGAGAATGTTGTGGTTGTGCACTGTAAAGCTGGGATGGCAAGGACAGGGTTGATGATCTCTAGCCTTCTTCTATACTTGAAGGTTCAACCCAATGAACATGTCTTAAAGAAATGCTAGTGAATTTAATATAGCTACACAGTTCTTGGCTACAGTGGTTGGTTCTTTTTATAACTTAATTATCCCTTTGCAGTTCTTTCCCACTGCTGAAGAGTCAATGGGATATTACAACCAGAAAAGATGTGTGGATGGAAAGGGGCTTGTTCTACCTAGTCAAATTGTGAGCAGTTGACTTCTAGCTGTTTTCTTTGAGTTGTGTTTTCTGGGTTCATTCTTTGGCAAGCTGTTTATATCTTATCTGATTACCATATATTTTCTTGTTATGTTCTCCAGAGGTATGTCAAATACTTTGAGCGCACCTTAACATACTTCAATGGTGAAAACCAGCCTGGGCGCAGGTATTCTTCTAGCAATGCAATGTTTATATTGCATCTTTGGTTTTATATTAGTGCTGAGACCATCTTTATACAGGTGCATGCTTCGAGGATTCCGGCTTCTTCGTTGTCCTTATTGGATCAGGCCCTCCATTACAGTGTCTGATCATAACGGTATGACAATTTTTTTTGTTTAATCGATGATTGGTGCTTCCTTTAGTTATTTTGAGCTTCTCAATACGTGCATAAGATGCTTTTGATGCATAGACAAACTCGTTTGGATAGACGTGAATATGAGATTTTACTGCCCAAACTTTCAGCTGCAGGCACTTGTAGGAATTTCAAAATCATATTTATCTTTAATTGCAAACTCGTTTTTTCCCTATTTGAATTGTCCTGATAACAACTAAGAGAACAATCTAATGAGGTTATAATTGACTTGAGCCATCATTTCAAATTAAATTTTCATATGCATTATTTTCCCTGTAGCGCTCCAAACAGGTGAACATGTAGTCATTGTATTGTCCTACTAAAACATTCATGCCTTTCAGCCTCTACATAATCATCATGAGCTTCCTCTCTCTGCAGGTGTTCTCTTCTCGACAAAGAAGCATACACGTACCAAGGATCTCTCTGTATGTTTGGTTCTTTTATCTAATCAATATGATCACAACCTATAATTTTTAAAACATGCCATTTGAAGCTCTCTGGAGCATCCTTACCAATTCAAAGTTTTGTGTGCTAATTCACAGCCAGAAGATTATTGGTTTAGTGCACCAAAGAAAGGAGTCATGGTATTTGCTTTGCCTGGGGAACCTGGTCTGACCGAGTTGGCCGGGGACTTCAAAATTCATTTTCATGATCGCCAAGGAGATTTTTACTGGTCTGTAATTAGTTCCCCCTCTCTGATAAAATTATATTGAACTTTGTGTTTATTTAACTGGTCTTATTGTGTTTCTGCCCATTTGATCTATCAGTTGGCTAAACACAACAATGATGGAAAACAGAAAAATTCTGAATACCAGTGATCTTGATTGGTTTGACAAGGTAAAAACATGAAAATGTCATGATGAGACAATATCTTTATATTTCTTTATATCTGGTTGAAATAGTGTCTTCTCTGATGTTATTGCCACTTTTTGGTAATATATGCAGAGGAAATTACCTTCCCCTGGTTTCCAGGTTGAGGTTGTGCTAGCAGATTATAATGACCCTGTTCCGTCGAACCCACCAACCAAAACTACCACAACTAAGCCAGATGAAAGTTCAGGCACCAGTGCAGCCCCATCAAGCAACAATAACAACAAAGATGATGTGTTCTCAGACGGTGAGGAAGAAGAGTCTGCCACATCAACAAACAGGCAGCAAAAACCAGCTGCCCCCTCAGCCACCACCAAATCGGAAACGAGTACCGATCCAGATCAAGTTACAAGTTTAGTTGATTCTACTGAAAAAGTTTCTTTAGGAAGTGCAAACTCCAAACAGACACACACTACTAGTAACCTGACAAAAGATGCCACTGCTGCTGCTGCCGGCACTGAAGTTTCGAGCTCAGAAAGTGAATTCAAGGTAATGGCTGCTGATACGTCTGTTTTCAGTTTTGGAGATGAAGAAGACTATGAAAATGAGTAAAAACTGGGGGCAGATTTCAGACTAACAGATAAATTGGCTTTGCTGGTTAGTAATTCTTTCAAACCTTATATTCATTTTAGTTTGTATCGTCAATGTCTGGTTTTAGCTTTATAGTTAACTGCTGTTGTATGTATATCAGAAAAATGCTGTTACAATAATCACTGCATTAAAATTTTAAATTATCTTTTTATTCATTTTAAAATTTTTAATTCTCATGAGAAGGATTTTTTATATGTGATTTTGATTATGTTTAATTATTATTCGCATGAATATTTTATTTTAATTTAATTGTACACAGTTGAAAAATAATTAAATTTATTTATTTTCTCATTGGGTAATTATAATTATATCCGTATACAATAATTTAACATTTAAATTGATATGATATTGCACATAAAAATAAAATTAATGTATAATTTTGATATATTAGAATTTTGCGAAGGTTCATTAACAATATCATCGATTGGATTTTTTTTTTAAATTAGACAAGAAGAGGTATTAAATTGTTGAAACTAAAAGGAAAGAGATTAAATTTCAAAAGTCTAAAAAATACAGGGACTAGAGGCAAAATTAAACCAGTTTTCTTTCTCTTCCACCTGGGTTAACCAATTTTAGTCAAATTATAATAAGAAAAAAAAAAGGAGAGGGAATTACGCTGAATAATAAAATGTTTGGCGGGTTTGAAAAATTCAGCGCCATTTTTGCTTTAAATTCAATCAAAATTCTCCACCACAGAGAATTAACAAGAAAAAGGCAAAACCCACCATTAAGAGGGGCTTTTTAAAATCAAAAGGAATAAATTTATACCCCGATTCTTCATTTACAGTTTCGGGGTGTTAATT